>NC_056749.1:411564999-411659999 GCF_019279795.1 Protopterus annectens
CAACACAGTATACCCCTCACTGGTGAGATCAGATCATAAACTAATAATAATCTGCGGCTGGAGGTCCTCATCCCGCCCCCACCTGGAAACAAAAGACCACAGTAGAGAAAACTTCTCAAAAGCCGATTTCACACTTCCTAGAAAACTAGTGTGGTCTCCTTTAAGGCCCTGAGCCAGTGGTAAACTTATTACTCAAAAACAGCTGAATCACTTACAAATGCCTTCTACCAGCACCTACAGGACTGCATGGATCAGGCAATCTAAACAAAATAGAAACTAAGACTCTCTGTACCAAGGCAAAGCGTCCCATTCGGGTGGACCCAGCATAAACAAGCACCACAACAAAGGAGGAAGCTACTACAAGATAGAAAAATCCTTGAAGGTAAAGACGCAGCAGTCATTATAAGTAAAAACCAAGAGCTCATAAAATCATCCAAGGCAAATTTTGAGAGAAAATCGCCAAGGACTCTAAAGATCATAAGGCCGCTTCCTTTAGCTATGTTAGAAATTACAGGAGGAAACTCCCAGATATGCTCAAATTGGTTCAAAATGATGTAGAAAATTACTGAACCTACACACATTGCCAACATACTGGCTGACAGGTTCAGTGCAAACCTACCCCTCCTTAAAGGAGAGATATCTGATATTCAGAGGATTGTCGCCCCCCAAACATCAAGCCCAGGTGAGCACCTCCACTAAGGCAAAACACGACAGGGACGGATGCGACAATGTGTGCTTCCTTGAGACTCAGCGAGGAATTAAACCCACAGTTAGGACAGCTGTTTTAATCACCCAGCCTCACCTCAGGATCACATTGCTCAATGCAGGTGGCCATGCGGCGACTGTGGTCCACTTCGCCAAGAGGCGGGTGCCTCCGCAGACTAAAATTACCCGCCCCATTGGCAACCAAGCCTTATCTGCAAAGCCATGGAAGGATCATAAAATGGAACTCATAAATAAAGACATAGGAACTTGCAGACTTTGGATCCAGCCCAGTTTGAAACTTTGTCAAAGGCGATCCACCTCTTAAGCTTGGTTGACTTTTGAGAGACAGTCACCAAGGCCATTGATGAAGGAAAGGCAGTCGCACAGCCTACCGACATAGCAAAAGGCCTTGACACAATACCCCACTCAGGTATCATCGAAAAACTCACATCAGCGGAATGTAAACCCATACATCACAAGATGGGTTGCAAACTGGCTAAGTGACAGAACCACAGAGGTCAAGAGTTGCTGGGCATATCAGACTCAAGCTACAAGTGGTGTCCCACAGGGTTCAGTCCACCGGGCCCACTCTTGTTCGACCTACTTTTCAGAGTACAAGCAAACACAGGAGGGTTATGGCTGACAAAGTTTGCAGATGACTGCAAACTGAAGCCATAGTCGAAACACATCACAACACAGATATCCTCCCAGAAGGGCCTCACAGAAATGGATAACTGGTGCCAGAGCCATGTACGAAGTTAAGCGTAAAAATGCATAGTCATACCCAGCCGGAGAAAAACAAAGGTTACCCCTAGCTACCATATAGGTGGCAATCCACTGAGCACAGAAAAAGTCATCAGAATCTGGGGACCCAAGTTGACAGTAGCCTTTAGATTTTGACCTCATGTTGCTAAAGTAGTTAGGAAAACCTTCTATATCACCCACCTGATCATGAAGGGATTCACATCTAGATCAAGGGAGGTCATACGTCCTGTACTCATCACTCATTAGACCTATGATTGAGAATTACAATGCCCGTTCGAATGTATCTGACCGAACACCTGCAGCGAAGGCCCCAAAGTTCCTCACCAAAAGGATAAAGGGTCTCAAAAATATGTCTTATGTGCCGACTGAAAAAGAACTCCAGCTCTATTCAGTCTCATACCGCTTGCTCAGAGTGACTAGTACCTGACATATAAAGGCCATATCAAACCAGATTTGATGAATATGCTTCACCTCAAAAACATCCCATTTCCTTCTCCACTCCTTTGTCCATTTCCATTCCATCCATTTATTCCATGTCCACTATTTCCTTTCTTCCTTCCATCCTTTCCTTCCTTCCTTTCCTCCTTCTATGTTCCGGCTCCTGTCTCTTTCCTCTCTCTCTCTCTCTCTCTCTCTCTCTCTCTCTCTCTCTCTCTCTCTGTCTATATCTCTCTCTATATATATCTCTCTCTCCTTTCTCTCTCCCCTCTCTCTCTTTCCTCTCTCTGTCTCTCGCTCTTTGTCTTTCTCTCTCTCTCCTCTCTCTCCTCTCTCTCTCTTATCTCTCTCTCTCTCCTCTTTGCCTCTCTCCTGTCTCTCTCTCTCACTCTCTTGTCTGTGTCTCTCTCTCTCTGTCTCTGTCTCACTGCCTCTCTCTGTCTCTGTGTCTGTCTGTTTCTCTCTCTCTCTCTCTCTGTCTCTCTCCTTGTGTCTCTCTCTCTCTGTCTCTCTCTCTGTCTCTGTCTTGTCTCTGTCTGTCTGTCTGTGTCTCTCTCTTGTCTCTCTCTCTCTCTGTCTTGTGTCTGTCTGTCTCTGTGTGTGTGTGTGTGTATGTGTGTGTGTGTGTGTGTGATTTGTGTTTTGTGTCTCAGGACTTTGGGTTTAGCTTGGGGATTGATGAAAAGTCCTGCATGGTTTAACAAATGCCAATCTAGTTGCATACCATTTCAGCAAGAGATGGTAATATACCCCATGGCTGTATACCCTTCAATTAGGTTATATATAAAGAAGGAAGTGCATGAGGGGTGTGAAGCCAGCATACATTGGGGATGTAGAGTAATTGCCTTAAACATCACCCAGAGCTTTACATTTATATTTTTATGACTTTCAGTGAAGTTGTCACTAGACTAGATAAGCTAAACTGTACCACATACATAAATATAGACACAGTGAAGCATTCAGTACATCTTCAGAGACTGTGGTGAAACAGTTTCTGACAAGGCAAAGCCTGGCAGTTGTAAATGAGGGTTAATGCTGTGGGCTGTGATTCCTGTGGTACAGAGTTCGATTCCCTCCGTCCTCATTGCCTACTGTGTGACCTTGACAAGTCACTTAACCACACACTGCTTTAGGTGCAGCTGGAAATTTAGCTGAGGCTCCTCTGACCAGCAAGCCTATCTGTGAAGCTATGGAAAGGTAATCATTGAAGTTCTTATCCATGGTGCCACCAAAATGAAGATGTTCCTGGGCAAGGATGAAATCACTCAAAAGGTTGTTTTGCATACTAGAAACTTTCGGTTCTAGTTCAGCTGTGCAAGTGCAAACAAGTGTAAACTAGGATAAGATTTTTCAACTCGTGGTGTGTTCTGCCTTAAATTTAAGTTGTACAGTACTGTTAGTTCAACTTTGATTGTGGATAACCAGCGTAAAATACTCTCAGGTGTGTCTACTGAAGAATCCAGTGGCACATTGACATTTTGTATGGTCAGGTACTTGCTGAGTTAATCTTAACAAGACGTGATTCTGTATGAGCAGCGATAATGATAAGGGAGAACAAAGGCTATGACAGAGTCAGACACAATGCTAGACATGCCCCTAAAACTTTTCTATATTCAATCAACCCTACACATACTATATCCAAGCAAGAAGACCTCCACATCCTTTATGTGTGATTAAACCATGTCTCATTGTAGTAGGCTTCCTTCAATCCCAAAGGAACATGGGTTTGCATCTCTATTGGACTTATTCTTGCAGTGTCTTTTGTGGCTGTCCAATCCAATCTGGGAGTGGCACTCCTTTTCACATTCTAAGTAGCAGTAGGTAGATGTTGCTCTGGTATCATGTGCATGGATTGTCCTGAGGGCTCTTATCCTCTGGTCTCCTTGTGAAGATGGTTTCATACATAGTAAGTGCTTCCTTCACTTCCTGTTTCCAGGCGTAATTGCCTGAGGTGAGAGAATACCAGGTGTTTGCATTGAAAGAGTGCTGAGGTCATGCTTGCATGTCTCCTTGTAGTGCAGTTTGGTTCACCCTTTTAGCCTCTTTCCAGACTCCAGCTTTCCAAAATGGAGGTATTTCAGTATTCAGCCATCCATCATGCATGACACATGACATGACCAGTGCATATTTCTCTGTTTCAGGAGGCTGAACATAAAGGTGGTGCCTGTCCTCAAGTACTGTGCTGTTGGGGATCTTGTCCTGCCATGAGATATCAAGTATGTGCTTAAGGCAGCACATATGAAGTAAATTGGGCCACTGCTCCTGTTTTGAGCACAGAGTCCATATTTCACTGGCATACAGTAATGTGCTCAAAACAGAGGCTGCGTAAACCTGCACCTTGGTGTGCACAGTAAGCTTATTAGCCCATACTCTGTCAGCATGGAAAATATTGTGGTGGCTTTTCCAATGCACTTGTTGATCTTGCTATCAAAAGACAAGTTATCAGAGACTAGGTTCCTGAACTCATGGACAACCACAAGCTCATAGTCTCCCATCCTAATGGATGGCTGAATGCCCACATTTTAGCACATCACCTAGGTCTTCTTTAAACTGACTATGAGGCCAAATTCCATACATGCATCTGCATAGTGAGTCATGAATGACTGAAGTTGCTGCAGAATGTGAGCTGCAATAGCAGCCTCACCAGGAAATAGGAACTCCCTTACATGCTTCCTAAGCACCTCAGTCTTTTCTCTAAGCCTCGACAGTTTAAAGAAGTTGCTGTCCATTCTGGTTCAGAGAAATATACCCTCTTTAGCAGTTCTGAAAGCAAATTTCAACAGAACTGAAAAGAAAATACCAAACCATTGTTGAAGACAGTACACACCCCTACTTCACTCCAATGAGAATTTCAAAAATTTCAGATGTAGACCATCATTCATGCCTCCATGGAAAGTCCTCCTAATGCTAAGTAATGTTTGAGGACAGCCATTCTTTGCCAGAATTGTAAACAGACCTTTCCTATGGGCGAAGTTGAATATCTTGGTCAGCTCAATGTAGGCAACATACAGCGGTTTGTTCTGCTCCCTGCACTTTTCTAAGGTAATACCATCTTTCTTGGGGGCTTTTTCAGAAGAGTGCTTTTAGTGCATCATTGAGTTCTCCAAGGTAGGCTCAGCATCAAGTTTAGTCATAGTTGGTAGAAATTCAATGGCATTCAGAGTAGTCTCCATAATTTATGGTTTGTCTGCATACAGCTGTCAGTGGTGTTCCACCCAGCATTCCATCTGCTTGGTTTTGTTTGTTACAGTTTTATAGATAGCATACCATAGTTTCTCCCATCTCTTGCTAGTATCATTGCCATCTGAGCAGGGCAAGGCTTCTAACAATGCATGAACCAGCTTACATACTTTTGAAGGTTCAGTAGTATTGCCTATGCGAATGAACGGCCTCCATTCCTTTTTAGAGTGAAAGAACCTTCGCTGCTGAATGTTCCCCTTACTATACATAAGCAAGTAGTTGGTATTACAGTCTGCACTGTGGTAACTTTGTTATCCTGGAACTACCTAAACTGCTGCATTTGGTGAGGACAAGGTCAGGCTGGAGCCAATTTTTCAATCTTGTGTGTCATCATGAAACTTTGTGCTGATGCTTGACACAGAAGAAGGCATTAGCTGTGCAAAGGACCTATTGGGAACAAAGTTCAAGGAGATGCTGTCCATTTCCATTCATCTTTCCTGTTCTGGACTATCCCAGACAGGATAGCCAGCTGTGATGGTCACTGCCAACTGTAGCATTAAAATAACCAAGCATGATTAATGTTCATGGGAAGGGACATCACGGATGACAGCACTAAGTTCATCATAGATCTTGTCCTTGACTTCCTGGGTAGAAGTTGAAATAGGAGCATACACAGAAGATGTTGACTATGGCCACTGGTGTTTGTAGCTGAATTTTCAGCATTCCCTCATTTTCCATATTTGGTGGTATGACTGAGACAATGAGGTTGATTCTGATTGTAAAACCAATACTTTGTTCCATGGACTCTTCTGCAAGTTTCCCATGCCAGTAAAAGTTTCCCATGCCAGTAAAAAGTAAAGTCCTTCTCCCTGAGACATCCAATGGATAACAGCCTCATTTCCCAGAGTGTTACAATAATGTCTATCTGCAATCTGCTCAGCTCATTATTAATGACTGCTGTCTTCCGAGTGTCACTGATGTTCTGTAGATCTTCTGTAAGGCCTGGAATCATTGTCCTTATGTTCAATGTGCCCAGCCTAAAGGCTGGTTTATTTTATTCTTTTTTTTGCTTTACCAGGTGTATGGTTAATGATGCACCTATTGGGGGGGGGTCCCTAAGCCCCATACACCCAGTGAAGCAAGTGGACTATAGCAAGGCAGCACCTATTTGGCTTGGGAGCTGCCTAGCTTAAGGCAGGTGATAGCTGCCCAGTGAGATCAAAGGCTCTCTACCACCATCAGAAGCAGCCCATACTACCTCACTCTATGCCAATTGAGTGCATTGGCTTATTACCAGTATCTGCTGCTTCCCATGTTGTTTGACTGCTCACAAAGTGAAGCTGGAGTGTTCTTTCCAGGGTGCAGGTCTGAGCAAGTGAATTTTGTGGAAACAGCTGATGCCCAGCCGTAGGTTCTCCCTCTCCACACCACTGATGTAATCCAAGGGGAAAGGCAACGCCAGTACAACTTAGCATCAGTGTTGTTGCAGAAGCTGCCAAAGTGTGGTCAGGAATAACCTCAAACTACCTTAGGAGCTCCATGTCTGGATTTTTCCTCAGGGTTTGCTCCAAAAGTCTTCACCATGACTAGGTATTGCCGCAAGGCAGGGAGGTTTTAAATCAGAGTTTACCTTCTCTTAAGTGGGCTGCCTTCCCAGTCTGAAGTGCATCACCTTCCTGAAGCACCTGGTTTTAAAGTTGTCATAGCCAGGGTTGGTATGAGGGATAAGCTCCCACTATTTTTAAAATGCTCCCATGGCATGCATCCTAATAACCTCTGACAACCCAAGTCCAGCTCCTGGCCTTCACGTCTGACTAGGTTTCTAAGCCTGGTGAAACCATTTGTACTGACAGGAGAAGGGGCAAAGGCCAGTGACTGGTGCCTTAAAACCATGTATCATTGACTGACAGACCATCAGGTGTCTAGGGTATAAGCAAGCTTTGCACGATATGGATATCGTTGCATGGACATTGTGCATTTTTGTCTGCTGTTTTAAGTTTGAAGGCTGATGTTTTCCCTGTGTATCACTTAGGATGATGTTATTAACAAGATCATTCAACCTTAATTAGATTGAGCATCAGCACAGAAGACATATCCATGTTTATAGCAGTTTAATAATGTGTCCAAGCAACAAAACGACAGGCAAAATGTGTCTCATACTTGTATAAACTGTTAGAATGATAGGGACAATAACTGGGACAATTGCTAAATCATGCAGTGGGGAAAAGTGTTTTTTGAATTGGAAATCAGTCTGCACATGCATTTTAGTAACTATGTAAGAAATCAGAGCTGTAAGACTGTTGCAGGTTGTGCACAAAAGGTAATTTGGTCAGTGCAGAGAATTATTACGATCCAGTGTAGAAGGAGAAGGAGTTTACATATAGAGATTCATTGCCAGACAAGTCACTAAGAGCAGGTAGTTTGCAGTTTGTTATTGATTGACTCATTAGAAGTGGCAAATGGCTGAATATAAGACAAACTAGCTTAGGGAGGGAGCATGGTTAAGTGGGCAGGAGGATGGAATTGGCTATATCTACTCACGTTGATAATCAGGTCTAACCTCAGCCACATAATTCAGCTATCCACGAAGAAGTTTTAAATTAATCCCCCTAAATTCCCCCTCTGCCATTGCAGCAGCTTACAAACTCTGAATAATCTTTAAGGAACCTTAATGATGGGAGGGAAACGAAATAACCTCGTCAACAGGGAAGTGGTTGATTTACAAGGAAAAGTAACTGGGTCTCTCTCTTACAATATATTTTAAATTATCTCTGTATCTCATCCTAGTGTGTGAACACTTGGTGGTCTAAGTGCATTGTGGTATTTGTGATATGCTTTTGTGTCCTCTTCTTAATCAACACTTACTCTGCATCTGTATTAGGGGAGGAGACCTAGGATGCATTGTGTTAGGAAAGATGGGTAAAAAAAATATTTTTGATAGACAACAGGAAACTATCTATAGAAACTAGAAAAGACAGTCAGTCAGTAATGTGCTACAGTGTAAAATGAAAAAAGATCAGTAGTCACTGAGTATAGCTTATCAGTCATTAATCAAGACATTCTATATACAATATCCATTGACTTACTAGTTCATAGTAAGTTCATTGGCTAGTATTAGGCTAACTGCCCTTTTTGGGCCATTTGAAGCCTAGCCAGTTACCCCATGTGAGAATCAAACCCTGCACCTTGTGTCTTTAAGGTAAACACCT
This sequence comes from Protopterus annectens, assembly GCF_019279795.1. Taxonomy (NCBI): domain Eukaryota; kingdom Metazoa; phylum Chordata; order Ceratodontiformes; family Protopteridae; genus Protopterus; species Protopterus annectens. The sequence goes on from NC_056749.1 coordinate 411,573,297, forward strand.
TAACCATTACATCATCCTCCCACCCTCTTCAAATGAATAATGCTAGCCCACTAGGCATAGAAGTCTCTTCTGTGTTAACCTAAGAGCAGTGCTTGACTAAGCGACTCACTCACATTTACTCTGTTGACAAATGAAGATTGAAAAAGTCTTCTCCTTTTGGCTTTTCACATTAGGGGTCACTACAGCAGAACAGTCTGCAGTGGAGTTTTACAATTTCAAGTTGCCAGCCCTCAGATCCAACCTTCCTCCAAAGGCACACACCTAGGGCTAATTTAGTGTGTCTAATCCACCTGCAGCATGTCTTTGGAATGTGGGAGAAAACCCATGCAATCACAGGGAAGACATGCAGACTCTACACAGAAGGTACCCCAGCCAAGAATTGAACTGGAGAACCTCTTGTTGGGAGGCAGCAATGTTAACCACTGCACCACCACAGACACCATTCTCATTTGAATATCAATTCATGCAAATCTTGTACTATTTTGAGCCCTAGCTGTGTTAATGTAAACAATGAATTTGCTTTGCTGTTATTTTATACATGAATATTGGCGGGGAGATCAAGATAAAAATGTGGCAATAATTAAATAATTTTAGAACTCTGAGGCAAACGAATAGTACCCTGTAGAGAAAGGCTGCTTCCCATGTGCAAATGAAGTTTGGCAACAAACTAAGTTGCCCCGGGACATCTTCGGAGGGGGGGGTTAGGTTAATATTAAGGGGAGTTAAGTGGGTTGGGGAGGTGAAAGGGTTAAGTGGAGGCAGGGATGGTTGGGAGGAAGTGAGATAATGATAGGGAGGGGCTTAAGAGGTTTAGTCTAGTGTAGTTGGGTTAAGCAGTCACATTTTGGCGTTAACTTGCTACCCACCCACCCTCCCTCTTTTCATTGGTGGGTTGTAGGATTATTTTATCAGTGGGGTAGGCAGAGAAGAGGGATATGCTTTCTCTCTTCTGTTCACCCTATGATGTCTGTATGTTCATTTCAAAGATCTGGGGAAAGGAAATGAGTAGTTGGAGGAAGCTTGCTGAATAGATAAGTAAGCTGAGGTAAGGATGGTGCTTATTTGGTGGATGGTAATTCAATGGATGGTGTATGAAGTGAGTTGGGATGCTGCTTCGTAAGTAAAGTAAGTGAGCAAAGGTATGGACCCTGCTTGTTGGGCAGAGTGAGTAGGTACGCTGCCCTGATTAACATTACAAGGATGTTATGCTGTATTTAGTATCAATTATATCATGAATAGTTGTAATTAATAAAGTTGGTGATCAAAGCTATGTTATGGAAATCTAATAAAGGTCATCAAATGTCATTTGGTGTGATGTGTGTTATTGAAGGGGACCGGGGCAAATAAGCTGGCAAGTTAGATAATTCAGGCAGGCAATGATATCCTGTCAACCCCTTTACTTTTCTCTCATGTTGAAATTACTTGCCTTTTGGGGGAATAACAAAGAAAGCAGCAATCCAAAAAGCTACACAACTTAAACACAAAACACAAACAAGAAACAAAAAGAAAAGGAACCAATGCAAAGGATTCTGAGGAAGTCTGAAGTACAGATGAAACCACTAAATCATTATTAGTGTGTCCTGTGTGGACATACCACTGCACCAGCTCTTTGTCTTTTTCATTTCTTTTTTGGATGATGTTTGAATGTGATCAGTAAACATTCTGTAGCTTCAGCAGGTCTGAATTTAACCTGCTGCATTTTTGTTATTTGGTTTTCAAAACACTTTTAGATTTGTAAGATAAAAAGGTTGCCTTAACTTCGTTTTCATATACCTGATCAGTGACCAGCACTCTTCCCTCATTGCTGCAATAATACTGCAAAAATAAAGCACATTGCTACTTATGGTCTAGATAACCTTCTAAATTATGAGTTGATTCTTTCAAAAAGTTCTTAATATACATATAATGCCCATTATAACTGATTTGGTCTTTACCTTAAACTGATTGGCTTGGTTACAACAGACCAATAGGATTTCTCTGGGCCATATGACAGAAATACAGGTAAGGTCACTATTTGTGAAATTAATTTGGCAGAACACTTGCTTGGATTTCTGCTCTTTAGCTTTAGGGAAGCCATACAGTCTGCCATTACTTATAGGTTAATACTAGGTTATTGATCTGGTGGGCCATTTGTAGCCTAGCCACAATATCCCAAATGTTAGTACCTATCATCATAAATTAGTACCTAGTTTCCTCCACTTTCATTGAAGGCTAGAGGGGGCAGACCCATGTATTTATGACTGCCCAACAGAGCCAGGGAGCAACTTTGCTTTACATGCAAGGAAAGCCCATTACACAAAAAAAAAAAAAAAACATTTCCTGGAAGAGCTCTATCTTGCCAGTAGATCTCACTTATGTGTTGGAAAGTTTCGATTTCTTGAGTAGATGTTTATGGTGTTATTTTGTGGATGCATAAGAAGTCGCACAGGGCTGGATCCTTCAAGGTTCTGTATGCTTAACAGAGGTTCCTGCTCAAGATTCTATAGGAAACAGTAAAGATAAATATTCCTTTAAGATGGTCTGTGTAGCACAATGCAGATATGTCCATGGTTGTCTTAAGTAACACTGCAGCCTCTCAAGCTAGTTCATATATACCAAAAGGGCATTTTGCTCTATCACCTGACAGGAAAGTAATAGAAAAGGATGGTAACTTCCTTAGCTCTAAGAGATATACCCTTGGAGATCAGTCTGACTAGATTTAAGGACTTCCTTATGACAGTGGATATAAGCTGATCAAAGGATAGTACGTTGTCAATGAAAGCGTCCAGATCCCTAATGTCAGTTTTCAAAAGTGTGTCATCTATGTGGTACCTTTCTAAAAAGGATTAGTTATGCCTGAGAATAAAAGTATTAGAATCCCATTTGCTTGCGTTCTTTCCATAGCTTCAGTCAAAGTGGAAATTAGTTTCATTGGACTTTCCTGCATGGTATTAACTTATTCTTTAAGATTTTATTGTTGTGTTTTAGTAGGAAGTTGCAGCTTTTGTGTTTGAATAATCTCCACCTTCCAAAATATAGCTAATCAAAGTCCCTTTTAGTAACTAGCACTGCATCAGCATCTTGTACACAGTAAAGTGCTATGAGCCTAGAACTCACTCTAGCTGTGTCAAGAAGCTGCTTATTACGTAAGCATTTAGGAGCTGCTCACAGCACCTTAACTTTCTCTGGATACCCAAGTGTGTGTGTGTATGTATATGTATGTATATATGTATATATATATATATATATATATATATATATATATATATATATAAAACAACTCTTTGGTTGAATGTTCAAAATATCAAACATTTGTAATGTTGTCACAAATGATCGAATAGTCATATGAGTGCAGAATGCTGGAATTACTTAGTGGGAGGCCACAGTACAGAAGGGATTGGAACTTTGCCCTTTCCCTGCTATTGTATGATCTCAGAGTTTGTACATATAAGTAGCAGTGGGTGTGGAGTGGTACAGGGGCTTGCCCACCTGCAACAAATATGCTTTTTAGTTTTATTTTGTTTTCATTGGTATTTTATATTTGATCTTTTTAGATCTGATGCTTTTGAGTGTTTGACCAAAGATAGTACACTCATAAATATATATGATTGACTCATGAAACATTGAACAGTCAAAAGAATGAATCAAAACATAGTGATCATTTTAGAGTGAATCTAAAATGATCGAACACTGCACAGACGAAAAGTAATGTTTTTGCATGGGGCAAGCCCACTTCACCCCCTGTAAATTATGTATGCTAACTCAGATTGCACAACAGTGGGGTAAGGAAAAATTCCCTTACCCTGATGAAACATGATCTCACACAAAAAGCTGCTGGCAAGAACTCCATAGAGAAGAATATTCAGTCATATGAGCATTCACTTCTTTACACCACTAAAAAGCATTCATTCAAATGACTGTTCACTCTTCTGGATTACAAAAGTTTTTTTAGTGTCTGGAGACTACTCATGGTTAGACTTAAAATACTTTGGTGGAGAATGCAGACACAAAAACAATTTTTTGCCAAACTGTTGTCAGCTGACTTTGAATGTACTCTGCCTAAAATTTTTCTGCCCATTGAAAGAGTAGTATCAGTGACTTAGTGTTCTGCTTAAGTTATCTTTTTTTTTTTTGTCTTCCTCTATAAGAGTATAACAGACTGACTTTTTAAAGTTTAAGAAACTGTGCTGCATTGACTGGAATATATTTACATCTGAGGAGTTGTTAAACTATTTGACTATATGGGAATTTATTGTTTGTGACAAAGGCTTTGTTGAACTGCAAAAACTCTATATGTGGATTTGTTCAAAATTTTGTTTTCTACAACAAGAAGTTAGTAAAATTGTGAACTGGCATCATACTTCCCCAGGAGTCATAAAAATTGGTGGGCCATTAAAGAAGGCAAGCCAGGATAAAGGTGTGAAGGCATACTTAAGGACCTTTGAAAGATACACAGCTCAGGCAAAATAGCATCAAGCTGCATAGACTAGGATTCAATTGTCACATCTGACTGGAGAATTACTGAAGGCCTATATGGGCTTGGATGGTGTGGATGCCCAGGACCAACAAAAGCTGAAGCTAGCAATATTAGCAAGTCCTGGAGTTTCACCTTAGGCCCAGTCTCTTAAGTTCCATATCTGAGAATTTAATATGGACAGACAGGTGAAGTCACAAATGGATGGGCTAAAATGTGTGTTAATATTGTAGCTAGAATGTCATGTGCACAAATAAATAAAATTTGACCGGGGCACACCGAACATGCCCAGTTTAATACATGAACTATCTCATTTTTTAAAGTGAAACAGTTAAGGTCTTCTGTATACTACTCTGATCTTAACAAAATCCTTAAAATATCCATGTTAAGAAAAGCAATAGAAGTGGATAGGAGAAATTACGATTAGCTTCTCCATTAGCTTCTGTTTGCTGTAAGGGTAGTGTCCCAAGGTTGAAGCAGATTCATATTGTTTGAATTGCTGTATAGCCGATATCCCTGAGGCTTGCTGGATATAGCCAGAGAAGCATGGCGGGAAGAAACACTCCCTTTAAAGGTGTGATAGAACACTCCACAAACGTATAGAACAGGCTAAACATAATATTAAGACCCACCTATTCGCAATCTCCGATGTTTCACAGCCACTTGGAATTGTCTTTTGACTAGGTTTGACATGAATGTTCATCCTCTTTCCCTAGGATGCCTCTAGCTGGATTTTGCTCTGTGCCTTGAATAGTCTGCACCAATTTACCCTTTGCTATCAAACATGCCTCAGTCCTTTGTAGTTAGTTAGTTCTTTGGCTCCATTGAAATGACCATTTGAGGAAAAAGTCTACAAAGGCATCTGAAGTGCTTAGAATGATTTCTCTAACATGACAACTGTCTTTCTGAATTGCATAACCCAGGATATACAGTCCACCTTAACATGTCAGCATTCTGTTTAGTTGGCTGCTAAGTTATGAGTTGCATCTACCCCATGTTTCCAGTTAACAATAACACTAAAATTCTTCATCACTGTATAATTACAAGTGAAAAGTTTTACAGTAATCTGGCAACCTGGAGGCTAGTAAATTTAACACTGACAGTTTGATTTCTAAATATGCATGCTCCTGTGACTAGTCCTCACATTTTTTTCTTTTTTAATAAGGTGCTGGACCTCTACAAGTCAGACATTAGATAAGCTCAATTAACCAAAGCTCTAAATTACATTTTGAAAGTAAGTTATGAATTTCTTTAACTTTCTCACTTCCCTTACAGTAATGAGTTAGGCCATTATCTGAAATGACTCATTCAGCGAATGTTTGGTTGCCCAGTAAAGTCTTGTATATTAGGAAACAGAAAGCCCTAATAATAATGAAGCTGTAATAATAATTTCCTATCTAATATTTTCTTTCCTGGACAGTAAGACATCAGAAATGTCCTTTATAGATTTTAAAGGTATTAAGAACACATAGTACTAATGTGAAATATACATAGCTGTGCAAAAACCTGTGGTATTACTTTAAAAGGAAGTGCCACGCTACTATAAACTCATCACAGAAGGTAGATTTTAGCAGATTGATCATAGCTTACAGTACATGCAGATTTATCTTGCAGTCCTCTCACACTGAGTAGGATCCATAACCTGTGGGTCACACCAAGAACAATACAGGTTTTCTGGAGAAAGTCCATATAAATTTGCAATCAGGCTTGCTAGAATTGAATTGGTCTTAAGAATACACTTATTCAGGTGTGCATAATCTTCAGTCATCTACCATATCCCATCAGGCTTCTTAAATGTCTATTATAATTACTTTGTTACTACAGCTTCCCTGATAATACAACACAATGCAGCATGATCACATGTAAGTGCAGGTGTGTATCCTTTTACCACCTATAAGAATTATAGCAGCCAGATCCATAAAAAATGTGCAGCCTTAAAGGACATCAAATTGCAAGTAGCTTGTGCACTTTGGGAACTTAATCATTCTTCAGCTATGGTTTCTGTGAGACATTTTAAGGTTTTTGTTCTTACAATATGTTCATAGAACTTAATCAGGCCACTCACTTTTTCATGCATATTTAGTCCAAGACATTCCAATGAAGAGGTCATTAAATGCATTAAACACTTGTTTTAGCCTCATGCCTTTGTTATCTGTAATTTATACAAAACAAGTAATCTGTACCAGATTTGCAGCTATTTATTTTGTCCACCCTGATGTTTCTGGCTAAACTGGATATTGCTTAGGATGAAGCGTGGATTTCTTTTTCTACCACAGATGGAGACGTCTGGCCTTTTTCATAGTTTTGCTTTCAGAAGAGTTACTGTTCTCACATGACCTGACTCAAAAAATCATTATGTATTGCCCATTTTCTCTCATATGCTCCAAAAAAAGTTATGTACTCCCAGTAACATTCTATCTCTGTGTTGTCCATTTTCATTCTTCCTCAACTGTTGGGTTCAGATCCAAACCTCAGCGCTGACTCTGCCATTACAAAAGCTCGTGGTAACCAAAAAAGTTCTTGAGCTTCTCCCTTACCCATAATGCACAGACATGTAACATACCTCAGATGCTTACTGATTTTACCAGAAGTGGTATCTATCAGTGTGTGTGTGTGTGTGTATATAGATATATATATATATATATGTGTGTGTGTGTGTATATATATATATATATATATATATATATATATATGTGTATATATATATATATATATATATATATATATATATGTGTGTGTGTGTGTGTATATATATATATATATATATATATATATATATATATATGTGTGTGTGTATATATATATATATATATATATATATATATATATATATATATATATATATATATATATATATATATGTGTGTGTGTGTGTGTATATATATATATATATATATATATATATATATGTGTGTGTGTGTGAAGATACTTTAAAAATGTATGAAACTATATCTGGGGCTCAATCATTAAGGACAGTGGTGTCCTTACAATGTCTCATTCTTCCAGCCATTTGTTGAAATAAGGGATGGGGGTTGGTGGGTGGGAAGTTAAGAAACAATAAAAATGGACAACACGGACGGAACATTGCGGTGAATACATAATTTCTTTAACTGATGTCAATTTTCATTCTATCCTCAACTGTTGTGACAGAGTCCCTAGCTACCTATAAATTTTGGGTGGACTATAAGGAAGGATATTCCTGAGCACAGTTGAGCCAAAAGCTGCTCTGCCCCTTGAAACCAGATCTAATTTGTAATGAGTGATAAAGGTATGACGATTCGCCCTGGTTGCAGCTGCACATATGTCAACAATTTAAGCTTTGGATAGAAAGACTGAAGAAGTTACCATGGAACTAGTTGAATGGGCTCTCACAGGTTTTGGTATGTTTAGACCCAGTTTGTTATAAACAAAATGCAATCTCTCAGCCATCTGCAAGAGTTACTTTTGCCACTGTTTTCCAAATTTCAAACCTGCAAAATAAACAAACTGGTCTGTCTTTCTGATTTAATCTGTCCTATGTAAATAAAAATGTAATTTTCTGTGAACAATTAAGAACATTGTCACAGGACAGGCCTTAAGGGTCTCTAGACTTACAGTAGATGACTCTACACTGGATAAGGAGTTAAATGTACCAGGAAAAAGGTTCCTGGATAGAGGATACAACAAAAAAGAAATTGAGATGCTAATAACTAGTGTATCTGATACAAGAAAATATAAACGTAAACCATACTTTTCTGCTCCAGCTCATACATGTAAGTGGAGAGCTAACAGGAATAATGGGATGAGAATACCTATTACATATGCCAGCAACATTAGACTTTTGCAGAATGTGCATACTAAACATTGAAACATACTCATGTCCAATGAGAGAGTACGCATGTTAGTGGGTAAGACTCCCAGATATACCTATAAAAATAAGAGGTCCCTCAAGAAGATGTTGTGCCACCCTAGACATGACATAGGTGAATCTGCACAATCATTGCAGGTACATACCCCTGTAATGCATGCAATTTCTGTCACTTGATAGATAGTGGGGGAAGTTTTGAACACCCGGATACAGGGAAAAGGATGTACTTCAAAGCTAATGCTAACTGCAACACCATCAACCTAGTCTATTTAGCATATTGCGCACTCTGCCATTCCTTCTACATTGGGATGACAACCCGCAGGCTGAGAGATAGGATGAGAGAACGCACCTATGATATTTCGAGACAAGCTGACACTAATGCCCTAGCTAAACATGTTACCAAGCTAGGCAACCAACACACCTTTAGATTCATGGTTACAGAAGTGGTAAAAAAGGGCAACAGAGGGGGACCTAATAAAAACAAGGTGGAAAATAAAGAACTTGAGTGGATTATAAGGATGAGAGCAAATATAGGGAAAGGTCTGAATGACAAGATTTCCATTAAACCTGTCTTGGTTAATAGACCCTTAGCTAGATAGTACATCTATGTGTTATGTTCACTACACACTTTCTATTTTTAAAAATATTTTTAATGATTTTTAATGACAAATACTAGGATGTTTCATGTACTAAATTAGTTGCTGTTTTTAAATATTGTATTCTTAATTGAGTTTGATGTATGATTGGCTGCTGCCCATTTAAAAGCAACACAGTTTTACATCATGTTTGTCTGATGAAGCGACTTTGGCTGCGAAAGCACTCACCTATTTGCAACTGAAATAAAGAACTTTGGTTTTTAGAAGCTGTGCTCTGTTACCTCCATTACTTTTGTCTTTTGTATGTTTGTTTTACTGGAGGAATGGTTTACCTACACCATTGCATTTGTTTTTTGCTGATTTTTAGTTCTTTGCATATCTATTGTTTTCTTCATTTTTCATAGAATACCACCCCCTTCATATTTAGGACTTCAGGTCTATAGTGGCAGAATACCCCTCTTTTACTTTGGCATTAATTTTCTTTTTAAGTAATATTACTAACAATTTCATTGAGTTTGCTTTTCTGATACGTTAGACGCATCTAATTTGCTGTCAGTGGTTAATATCTGGGCTCGCACATTGAACCCAAACTATATAGTGAATTTTAAGGAAATAACAAGAAAAGGGAAAATGGATTATAATTCACAGGTAAATATTAGGCAATTGATCTGCAGACCATTTCCTCAAAAAAAAAAAAAAACTATTCAAAATTTCCCTCTAGCCTCAAGGAGGGCAAGACAAGATAGACCATGAATGAATTTGAGGCTGTCCATCCAATTATCTAGGTTTACCTTGAAGATGGCACGGGTGCTATCCTGCTTGACATGTAGTAGAATTTTGTTCCAAAGGTGAGGGATACCTTGGAATATGAATATATCACTCCAACTTGTCATATTTATCTGCTAATGAAGGTTTAGTTCCTTTAAATGAGTATCTGATGCACCATTAGTTCTGAAAAGGAATAGAAGATCAAATAGGGTGGGATCTTTCATGACATTAAATGCTAGGCATAGATTTCTATAGAGAAGGCTGTAAGAGAAAAAGGCTGTCAGTCTCTCCTGGTGAGTAAGATTTTTGAGGCCACTGATTTTATTTAGATATGCATCTCTGAGGTATGTCAAGTTGTGTGATATATTTAGATAAATACATACCAAAAGGTACATTAGATTTAATAATGGGTCTGATTAGATATGCATAAAGGGAAACTAAGATTTATTTGGTTCTAATGGAGATGCCTTTGGAAATTAGGCCAGATAAAAGGCTTTCTGAGCTACTGTGGAGACACGATGGTCAAATGATGATTTCTTATCAACAGCAGTACCTAGATGCATCTCCTATATGGTAAGTGAAACTGTTTTGTATACCAAAATAAACTGTGCAGCATTTTTAAGTAAAATTACTGACCATTGCCGTTGAATTAAATGTTAACATGTTCTAAACAGTGTTGGAGCAATTGAGTTAGTTGAAGACTGAATAAAAACACACAATTTGTAGTCATCTGCAAATTTAAACCAAAGCAAAACAAGCACAATGGAAATGTGGACACGCACAAACTCCAAACTAACAAAAATCAAAAGTCCATCTGTAGAAGTGAAGAAAACTAACTCCATAAAGGAAGCCGCACAAACCACTGGCTTAGAGACACCACAAACCAAGTGTATTTAAGCTTTTAATTCAAAGATTTTCATCCAAAGCAAAAATTAGACTTCATTAGAATGAAAACATTTCACCCAAGATGCACTTATAGCAATTCATTAATTGAATAATTAATGTTATGGCAATTCTGTAATTAAATAATTAATGTATTATAAACCAGTTATGGAAAATCTTATTGAATTAAAATACAGTCATAATACAATATCTCTGAAAATAAAAAAAACAATATTTTAATAAATTTATTTATTTATTTATTTCAGTTTGATTACCGGGGAGGTCCACTGGGCTTGGGGGCCCGTTTTCAGTGGAGGCCTGGGGAGAAAAGCTCCAACAAGGAAATACAACAATTTAAATTGTTTTCATTACAAAAACAGTTTCTATTTACATGCAAAGTCATAGACAGTATGTATTATAGATAACAGGTAGTTACAAAAGAATAAACACTAAACAATTTCAATTATTGTTAAGGGGGAAAAAAGGCTTGCATAATGAAAATACAAGTTTTACTATTTTGTTCCCTAAGTTAAATAATTTTTAGAAAGGAATAGGAAGGTGAAATAGGAGGAAGTTAGCCTGGAGTAAAGGGAAGAGACTGTTTATGAGTTGTAGGCTGAAGAGTGCAGTTGCAGATTCTGTTTAGATAGAGGTAGGAATGAAGTTGGGTTTTGAAGTTATTAAGGTTGGTACATGTCCTTAGTGATGAGGGCAGGGCATTCCATTTGTTAGCCAGGGTAAAGGACAAGAGAAGCTGACCTGCTGGGTGCTGGGGCTTTTGAACTGTGATCAGGTTTAGATGAGAAGATCTAAGTGGTCTAAGGGGGGTGTAAGGTTGTAGAATATTAGAAAGAGCAGGGCAGTTAGAAGGGTGTAACAATAGTTTGAAGGCTGTGGTGATTTGGATAAAGTTAAGTTGATTGGGAAGTTCGAGCCAGTTTAGAGAGTGAAGGGAGGAGCAGTGATGGGAAGAGGATTTGGCATTTGTGGCAAATCTAGAGATTTTATTGTAGCATAGTTCCAATTTGGTGGTAAGTGTGGATGAAAGATTAGTGAGCATGGGGGCTCCATATAAGAGGGAGGGAAGGAGGTAGGTAGAGGCAAGGGTTAGTCTGGAGTGAGGAGAGAGGAAGTGGTTGTTTCTATACATTAAACCTAGTTTTATGTGTGTTTTTTTGGTGTTTAGCTGGATATGGGTATTAAATTTTAGTTGATCATTGATTGTAACACCTAGAAGTTTGGTGGAGGGTACAATCTCGATAGAGGAGTTACTAAGGCTGGTAATGTGAAATGAGTTTTTATCAAGGGAGGAGGATTTAGAGGGGGAGAAAAGGAGGATCTTAGTTTTGTTAAAGTCCATTTAAAAACCTTGTTATATAGAAAATGAATAAAAGTATGTGTTAGGGTGTTGTGTTGTGTATATATAAAAGTTAACAAGACCATGTAAGTACAAATATATATAAAAATATGAAAAAATATAAAAGTGTGTGTATACATGTATTATGTATTTTCTCCAAAATAATATCAAGAGGGTTAAGTTGGAAAACATGTTCATCAAAAGACAATACCCTATCCATTTGGTAAGAGCTATTAGTGATGAGGATGGGGTAAGAGATACTGCCCCCTTTTGGGGATTGGTATCAACACCCCAGGAATCATTAATACCTGATCAGATAACAATGAGATGCTTTTTGAGAGTTTCAACAACATTGACCATCAGCAAAAGGAATTCAGCCAATAAGCACAGTTAATCAGTTATTCAAGAGCCCTTACCTTACAGTATACCATAGAATCCAATATTGTAAAAGATATAGTAAATAGGTATTGGTGCATCTTGACAAGTGATGACAGGTTGAAATATATACAGGTACCTAAACCAACTTTCATTTATAAAAGAGCTAGTAATATAAAACTATTGTAGAAATGAACTCAAATTGGAAGGTGGGGGAAAAAGAAAAGAAAAAGGTATACAAAAATGTGGTAGCTGTGGTCAATGTAAATACATTTTAGAATGTCAGCAGTACAATTGAACAACAGTTTAAAATCTGGATGGAAACTGTTTAACCATGGGAATAACATATTTGGCAGTTTGTTCCATCTGTTCAGCCTTTTATGTCAGGAAAACGGAGAGGCAACTAAGAAAACAAATTTGTGAACATAATTGTGACATTCTAAAATGTAACCAAAAAATGTTTTATATAGGTGTTCAGTGGTATGTATGGGATTTAAAATACTTTTTATTTATTATTTTTAGAAAATAATACATAATCCCAGGGGTGGTCCACGGAAAGATTATATTGAGCTAACAGAACTTGCATGGCAATTAAGATTAGATTCAACACACTTCCCATGAATCAGTGAATGTATTTCTGTAGTCCCTGTACTAAAGCAAAAAGCTAGTCAATTATGATTTAACCTGAGTAGGCTAAATTGAACAGAAGTAAATTTTAGGAAAAATATTTTATGTGAATGCATACATATACACACACTTTTTAAATATTTTTTCATATTTATATATATCTATTTGTACTTATATGGTCTTAACTTTTATATATACACAAGCCACGGTGGTGCAGCGGTAGCGTTGTCGCCTCACAGCAAGAGGTTCTCCCATTCGATTCTCGGCTGAAGCACCTTCTGTGTGGAGTCTGCATGTCCTCTCCGTGGTCAAATGATGTTCCAAAGACATGCGTGAATGGACGTGCCTTCGATGAAGGTTGGGCGTCGAGCTGGCACCTCTGCACTGTAAAAATCTACTGCCACTCATTAGCAGTCCGGAGTTCCGCTGTGGCGACCCCTAACCGGGAAAAGCCGAAAGAACAACAACCCTAACATATACTTTTATTCATTTTCTATTTAAACAGGTTTTTAAATGGACTTTATTAAAATATTGTTTTTATTTTCACAGATGTTTTATTACTGTTGTTTCTTAATTCAGTAAGATGTTCTGTAATTGGTTTATTAGGCATTCAATTAATGAATTGCTAAAAAAGTGCATCTTGGGTGATGTGCTTTCATTCTGATGAAGTCTGTTTTTATTTGGATGAAAAGCTTCTTGTGAATTAAAAGCTTAAATAAATTTGGTTCGTGGTGTCTCTAAGCCAGTGGTTTGTGCAGCTTCCTTACTTGAGTTGGTTCTCTGCATTTCTACAGGTGGACTTTTGGTTTTTGTATTCTTCATCTGCAAATTTAGTTAACCATAGGCCAGAAGTGCTGGCCTGAAGGTCTGAGAAATATATGCCAAATAGGAAAGGGCCCAAAACTAAGCCCTATGGTACACCACTGGTAGTTGCTTTGCTTTCAAAAGTGGCAACTGCTACTGTAACCACATAAGTTCTGTCAGACAACCAGTTAACTATTCATTGCACAACATAAGGTTATATATTAAAATTTACAAGTCTGTCAGTAATGCTTGCTTTTGGAATAGTGTCAAATGCTTTGTCCAGGTTTAGATATACTCTATGTGCTGCATAACCACTATCCATTGCTTCAGTTACTTTTTCAAAGAAATTGGTTTAAATGAGGTTTAAGAGGCAGGACCTTCCTTTGATAAAGCCAAGTTGATGAGTATCCAAGGCTGAGAGATTTTCAAATCTCCAGATTAATGAAGTCTGAGATAATGTGCTCTATAACTTTACATATGCGACTAGTGAGACTAATATAGTTACCAGGGTCTGAGGTTAGGCTACCCTGTTGTAATAGCATTACAATAGCTGCCATAGACAGTGGTTTTCTCCAGTCAACATTCTTTGGTGTGTGGGTGTTAAATAAACATTCTTATAGATACATAAGCTTGAACATTTGGCTGGTTTTATAGTTGCTTTTAATAACCATTGTAATACACAGGTTGAAGCAGATAGTTTGGTTTTCCTTGGCTCTCCTCTCATATTTCAGTGTTTTTCAAGGCAGTTCTTATCCAAGTTTTTTCTCCAGCACACTCAGTAAGGCTACATCAGTAACACAAAAACAGCTGTAAAATCTTATGACAGCAATAGCTTAATATGTAGTGATATACTATGGTCCACTAAAAGGATTATGAACTTCAGACTCATGTTTTGTTTTCTTTCTCATACACATATAATAGCATTTCAGACTCCAGATGGTGCCTATTGTGGAAAGAGTTGTATAGGTCAGCTCTTTGGGCAACAGCTGTGGTGCAGAATATCCTCTAGCTAGGAGAACACATATCACAGACTGAGCACCATCACAGGGTTAGCTACTCTGTGGTGGAAAAATTGACTTGAGGTGATTTGATCATGTTGATTAGTGTCGCCAAAAATGGGCCTGGGTATTTGCCAGTGATAAGTGGACCTATGTTAATGTTCAATGGGGTCTATGTGCCCCTGATGGTGTGTGTGTGCCTGCAATAAAGCCCAGCAGTCCTTCATCAGTAAGCTGCTAGCCAGCCTGTGTCCTTGTGCCCAGCTTTGGTTAATTGGGATAGCGCTGTTGAGCAAAAGGTGGATGTAAAACCAAACAACCCGATTAACATGAACTACGGATTGCAACACTCAGTATAGGTTCACTGACAGGATGCAGCTTGGAAGTGGATGTCATGATGGAAGAGTCTGGGCAACCTCTGTATCCAGGAGACATGATGGAAAGGCAGTACAGTAAAGTCATTTGGCCTGGGATCCACATTCTACTATTTAGGGGAGGACAGACTTCACATGATGCGGGAAGGACTTCAGGAAACAGTGAGGTATGTCACAGGAATTAATGACAGACTTGTGGTAATCAGACTCCAGTTTAAGAATAGGGAAGTGTTTATAATCTCATCCTATGCCCTACAGCAGGGCTATGATAGTGAAGAAAAAAATTCATTCAGTCACCAGTGGCAGGACCTAGTAGATAAAGCTGAACACCATGAGTTGGTTTTGATAATGTATGACATGAATGCACGTATCAGCACAGACAGAACAGGATATGAGAATTCCCTGAGTAATGTAGTCAGGGAAAACAACAGTCATGGCAACTATGATCAAGATGTTGGGTGAGTTATTGAAGAAATGACTCCAGAGAGTACTCACAGCAGTATGGAAGGAGCTACATTCCAAATGGCTGAGAAATAAGAATTCTAGTGCCAGTGTACAAGATCAAA
This sequence comes from Protopterus annectens, assembly GCF_019279795.1. NCBI lineage: Eukaryota > Metazoa > Chordata > Ceratodontiformes > Protopteridae > Protopterus > Protopterus annectens. The sequence goes on from NC_056749.1 coordinate 411,588,944, forward strand.
AGGGACATTCACGACTATGGGTAGAAGAGAGCGATATCAAACTCCTGTCACACTTCATGAAAGTTCTGAAGAAGGGTGATTGATACAAATATGTAGAGTAATAGAAAGTAAGATAAAAGATGAGCAGTTTGGATTTAGATCAGGATGCATCACAACTAGCCTGATAATTGCATTGAGACAGATACTTGAGAAGAAGCTACAGATGAGAAGGGAGTCCAAATGGGTATTCTTTGACTTGGAGAAAGCCCATGACAAGGTCCCAAGAAAGCTGATTTGAGAAGTCCTGTGATAGTTTGAAGTCCAAAAAAATAGGTAAAATTATTGAAGACTACATACAAGGACCCAGTGACTCAATTACAGAGATCACACTCACAGAGGGATTCCCTGTGAGAGTGGCTTTATATCGGGGTTCATTTCTGAGCCCAGTGCTGTTCATACTGGTGACACACTACATTAGCTAACAGTGCAGAGGGAGCAGATCAATAAACCTGCTGTATGCAGACAATGTGGTATTACAGTCACACTAGAAAAACATTTGGCAAATTATAGGAGAATGCAAAACTGAAGGCTAATGGGGTGAAACTGACTACAGAGAGTTAGAATGTAAAAACAGGGAAAATCAGAAGAAGATGAAAATTGAGGCAGAAGGGAAAATAGTGGAACAGGTTAACAACTTCAAGTATCTGTTAGGGGTGGTTGAGGTGAAAGAAAGTCTGAATGAGAAGGTCAAAGCTAGAATCAGTGGTGCTGCAGTCAACCGGCACAGTGCATCAGGTATAGTATATAACAGAAGAATGCCAAAGAAGCTGAAGACTAAGATGTATAAAACAGTGGTGTGACCAGTACTACAGTATGGTACAAAAACTGAGGCAGTGAAGGCAGAACAGTTGAGGAAGCTAGAGGTGATGGAGATGAAGTGCCTGAGATGGTGGTAGGATGCACACTGTGGCACAAATGAAGAAATAAGGACATCATATTGTAGCGTATTAATTTTCTTTTTAAGTAATATTACTAACAATTTCATTGAGTTTGCTTTTCTGATACGTTAGACGCATCTAATTTGCTGTCAGTGGTTAATATCTGGGCTCGCACATTGAACCCAAACTATATAGTGAATTTTAAGGAAATAACAAGAAAAGGGAAAATGGATTATAATTCACAGGTAAATATTAGGCAATTGATCTGCAGACCATTTCCTCAAAAAAAAAAAAAACTATTCAAAATTTCCCTCTAGCCTCAAGGAGGGCAAGACAAGATAGACCATGAGTGAATTTGAGGCTGTCCATCCAATTATCTAGGTTTACCTTGAAGATGGCACGGGTGCTATCCTGCTTGACATGTAGTAGAATTTTGTTCCAAAGGTGAGGGATACCTTGGAATATGAATATATCACTCCAACTTGTCATATTTATCTGCTAATGAAGGTTTAGTTCCTTTAAATGAGTATCTGATGCACCATTAGTTCTGAAAAGGAATAGGAGATCAAATAGGGTGGGATCTTTCATGACATTAAATGCTAGGCATAGATTTCTATAGAGAAGGCTGAAAGAGAAAAAGGCTGTCAGTCTCTCCTGGTGAGTAAGATTTTTGAGGCCACTGATTTTATTTAGATATGCATCTCTGAGGTATGTCAAGTTGTGTGATATATTTAGATAAATACATACCAAAAGGTACATTAGATTTAATAATGGGTCTGATTAGATATGCATAAAGGGAAACTAAGATTTATTTGGTTCTAATGGAGATGCCTTTGGAAATTAGGCCAGATAAAAGGCTTTCTGAGCTACTGTGGAGACACGATGGTCAAATGATGATTTCTTATCAACAGCAGTACCTAGATGCATCTCCTATATGGTAAGTGAAACTGTTTTGTATACCAAAATAAACTGTGCAGCATTTTTAAGTAAAATTACTGACCATTGCCGTTGAATTAAATGTTAACATGTTCTAAACAGTGTTGGAGCAATTGAGTTAGTTGAAAACAGAATAAAAACACACAATTTGTAGTCATCTGCAAATTTAAACCAAAGCAAAACAAGCACAATGGAAATGTGGACACGCACAAACTCCAAACTAACAAAAATCAAAAGTCCATCTGTAGAAGTGAAGAAAACTAACTCCATAAAGGAAGCCGCACAAACCACTGGCTTAGAGACACCACAAACCAAGTGTATTTAAGCTTTTAATTCAAAGATTTTCATCCAAAGCAAAAATTAGACTTCATTAGAATGAAAACATTTCACCCAAGATGCACTTATAGCAATTCATTAATTGAATAATTAATGTTATGGCAATTCTGTAATTAAATAATTAATGTATTATAAACCAGTTACGGAAAATCTTATTGAATTAAAATACAGTCATAATACAATATCTCTGAAAATAAAAAAAACAATATTTTAATAAATTTATTTATTTATTTATTTCAGTTTGATTACCGGGGAGGTCCACTGGGCTTGGGGGCCCGTTTTCAGTGGAGGCCCGGGGAGAAAAGCTCCAACAAGGAAATACAACAATTTAAATTGTTTTCATTACAAAAACAGTTTCTATTTACATGCAAAGTCATAGACCGTATGTATTATAGATAACAGGTAGTTACAAAAGAATAAACACTAAACAATTTCAATTATTGTTAAGGGGAAAAAAAAGGCTTGCATAATGAAAATACAAGTTTTACTGTTTTGTTCCCTAAGCTAAATCATTTTTAGAAAGGAATAGGAAGGTGAAATAGGAGGAAGTTAGCCTGGAGTAAAGGGAAGAGACTGTTTATGAGTTGTAGGCTGAAGAGTGCAGTTGCAGATTCTGTTTAGATAGAGGTAGGAATGAAGTTGGGTTTTGAAGTTATTAAGGTTGGTACATGTCCTTAGTGATGAGGGCAGGGCATTCCATTTGTTAGCCAGGGTAAAGGACAAGAGAAGCTGACCTGCTGGGTGCTGGGGCTTTTGAACTGTGATCAGGTTTAGATGAGAAGATCTAAGTGGTCTAAGGGGGGTGTAAGGTTGTAGAATATTAGAAAGAGCAGGGCAGTTAGAAGGGTGTAACAATAGTTTGAAGGCTGTGGTGATTTGGATAAAGTTAAGTTGATTGGGAAGTTCGAGCCAGTTTAGAGAGTGAAGGGAGGAGCAGTGATGGGAAGAGGATTTGGCATTTGTGGCAAATCTAGAGATTTTATTGTAGCATAGTTCCAATTTGGTGGTAAGTGTGGATGAAAGATTAGTGAGCATGGGGGCTCCATATAAGAGGGAGGGAAGGAGGTAGGTAGGGGCAAGGGTTAGTCTGGAGTGAGGAGAGAGGAAGTGGTTGTTTCTATACATTAAACCTAGTTTTATGTGTGTTTTTTTGGTGTTTAGCTGGATATGGGTATTAAATTTTAGTTGATCATCGATTGTAACACCTAGAAGTTTGGTGGAGGGTACAATCTCGATAGAGGAGTTACTAAGGCTGGTAATGTGAAATGAGTTTTTATCAAGGGAGGAGGATTTAGAGGGGGAGAAAAGGAGGATCTTAGTTTTGTTAAAGTCCATTTAAAAACCTTGTTATATAGAAAATGAATAAAAGTATGTGTTAGGGTGTTGTGTTGTGTATATATAAAAGTTAACAAGACCATGTAAGTACAAATATATATAAAAATATGAAAAAATATAAAAGTGTGTGTATACATGTATTATGTATTTTCTCCAAAATAATATCAAGAGGGTTAAGTTGGAAAACATGTTCATCAAAAGACAATACCCTATCCATTTGGTAAGAGCTATTAGTGATGAGGATGGGGTAAGAGATACTGCCCCCTTTTGGGGATTGGTATCAACACCCCAGGAATCATTAATACCTGATCAGATAACAATGAGATGCTTTTTGAGAGTTTCAACAACATTGACCATCAGCAAAAGGAATTCAGCCAATAAGCACAGTTAATCAGTTATTCAAGAGCCCTTACCTTACAGTATACCATAGAATCCAATATTGTAAAAGATATAGTAAATAGGTATTGGTGCATCTTGACAAGTGATGACAGGTTGAAATATATACAGGTACCTAAACCAACTTTCATTTATAAAAGAGCTAGTAATATAAAACTATTGTAGAAATGAACTCAAATTGGAAGGTGGGGGAAAAAGAAAAGAAAAAGGTATACAAAAATGTGGTAGCTGTGGTCAATGTAAATACATTTTAGAATGTCAGCAGTACAATTGAACAACAGTTTAAAATCTGGATGGAAACTGTTTAACCATGGGAATAACATATTTGGCAGTTTGTTCCATCTGTTCAGCCTTTTATGTCAGGAAAACGGAGAGGCAACTAAGAAAACAAATTTGTGAACATAATTGTGACATTCTAAAATGTAACCAAAAAATGTTTTATATAGGTGTTCAGTGGTATGTATGGGATTTAAAATACTTTTTATTTATTATTTTTAGAAAATAATACATAATCCCAGGGGTGGTCCACGGAAAGATTATATTGAGCTAACAGAACTTGCATGGCAATTAAGATTAGATTCAACACACTTCCCATGAATCAGTGAATGTATTTCTGTAGTCCCTGTACTAAAGCAAAAAGCTAGTCAATTATGATTTAACCTGAGTAGGCTAAATTGAACAGAAGTAAATTTTAGGAAAAATATTTTATGTGAATGCATACATATACACACACTTTTTAAATATTCTTTCATATTTATATATATATATATTTGTACTTATATGGTCTTAACTTTTATATATACACAAGCCACGGTGGTGCAGCGGTAGCGTTGTCGCCTCACAGCAAGAGGTTCTCCCATTCGATTCTCGGCTGAAGCACCTTCTGTGTGGAGTCTGCATGTCCTCTCCGTGGTCAAATGATGTTCCAAAGACATGCGTGAATGGACGTGCCTTCGATGAAGGTTGGGCGTCGAGCTGGCACCTCTGCACTGTAAAAATCTACTGCCACTCATTAGCAGTCCGGAGTTCCACTGTGGCGACCCCTAACCGGGAAAAGCCGAAAGAACAACAACCCTAACATATACTTTTATTCATTTTCTATTTAAACAGGTTTTTAAATGGACTTTATTAAAATATTGTTTTTATTTTCACAGATGTTTTATTACTGTTGTTTCTTAATTCAGTAAGATGTTCTGTAATTGGTTTATTAGGCATTCAATTAATGAATTGCTAAAAAAGTGCATCTTGGGTGATGTGCTTTCATTCTGATGAAGTCTGTTTTTTTATTTGGATGAAAAGCTTCTTGTGAATTAAAAGCTTAAATAAATTTGGTTCGTGGTGTCTCTAAGCCAGTGGTTTGTGCAGCTTCCTTACTTGAGTTGGTTCTCTGCATTTCTACAGGTGGACTTTTGGTTTTTGTATTCTTCATCTGCAAATTTAGTTAACCATAGGCCAGAAGTGCTGGCCTGAAGGTCTGAGAAATATATGCCAAATAGGAAAGGGCCCAAAACTAAGCCCTATGGTACACCACTGGTAGTTGCTTTGCTTTCAAAAGTGGCAACTGCTACTGTAACCACATAAGTTCTGTCAGACAACCAGTTAACTATTCATTGCACAACATAAGGTTATATATTAAAATTTACAAGTCTGTCAGTAATGCTTGCTTTGGGAATAGTGTCAAATGCTTTGTCCAGGTTTAGATATACTCTACGTGCTGCATAACCACTATCCATTGCTTCAGTTACTTTTTCAAAGAAATTGGTTTAAATGAGGTTTAAGAGGCAGGACCTTCCTTTGATAAAGCCAAGTTGATGAGTATCCAAGGTTGAGAGATTTTCAAATCTCCAGATTAATGAAGTCTGAGATAATGTGCTCTATAACTTTACATATGCGACTAGTGAGACTAATATAGTTACCAGGGTCTGAGGTTAGGCTACCCTGTTGTAATAGCATTACAATAGCTACCATAGACAGTGGTTTTCTCCAGTCAACATTCTTTGGTGTGTGTGTGTTAAATAAACATTCTTATAGATACATAAGCTTGAACATTTGGCTGGTTTTATAGTTGCTTTTAATAACCATTGTAATACACAGGTTGGAGCAGATAGTTTGGTTTTCCTTGGCTCTCCTCTCATATTTCACTGTTTTTCAAGGCAGTTCTTATCCAAGTTTTTTCTCCAGCACACTCAGTAAGGCTACATCAGTAACACAAAAACAGCTGTAAAATCTTATGACAGCAATAGCTTAATATGTAGTGATATACTATGGTCCACTAAAAGGATTATGAACTTCAGACTCATGTTTTGTTTTCTTTCTCATACACATATAATAGCATTTCAGACTCCAGATGGTGCCTATTGTGGAAAGAGTTGTATAGGTCAGCTCTTTGGGCAACAGCTGTGGTGCAGAATATCCTCTAGCTAGGAGAACACATATCACAGACTGAGCACCATCATAGGGTTAGCTACTCTGTGGTGGAAAAATTGACTTGAGGTGATTTGATCATGTTGATTAGTGTCGCCAAAAATGGGCCTGGGTATTTGCCAGTGATAAGTGGACCTATGTTAATGTTCAATGGCGTCTATGTGCCCCTGATGGTGTGTGTGTGTGTGTGTGCCTGCAATAAAGCCCAGCAGTCCTTCATCAGTAAGCTGCTAGCCAGCCTGTGTCCTTGTGCCCAGCTTTGGTTAATTGGGATAGCGCTGTTGAGCAAAAGGTGGATGTAAAACCAAACAACCCGATTAACATGAACTACGGATTGCAACACTCAGTATAGGTTCACTGACAGGATGCAGCTTGGAAGTGGATGTCATGATGGAAGAGTCTGGGCAACCTCTGTATCCAGGAGACATGATGGAAAGGCAGTACAGTAAAGTCATTTGGCCTGGGATCCACATTCTACTATTTAGGGGAGGACAGACTTCACATGATGCGGGAAGGACTTCAGGAAACAGTGAGGTATGTCACAGGAATTAATGACAGACTTGTGGTAATCAGACTCCAGTTTAAGAATAGGGAAGTGTTTATAATCTCATCCTATGCCCTACAGCAGGGCTATGATAGTGAAGAAAAAAATTCATTCAGTCACCAGTGGCTGGACCTACTAGATAAAGCTGAACACCATGAGTTGGTTTTGATAATGTATGACATGAATGCACGTATCAGCACAGACAGAACAGGATATGAGAATTCCCTGAGTAATGTAGTCGGGGAAAACAACAGTCATGGCAACTATGATCAAGATGTTGGGTGAGTTATTGAAGAAATGACTCCAGAGAGTACTCACAGCAGTATGGAAGGAGCTACATTCCAAATGGCTGAGAAATAAGAATTCTAGTGCCAGTGTACAAGATCAAAAGGGACATTCACGACTATGGGTAGAAGAGAGCGATATCAAACTCCTGTCACACTTCATGAAAGTTCTGAAGAAGGGTGATTGATACAAATATGTAGAGTAATAGAAAGTAAGATAAAAGATGAGCAGTTTGGATTTAGATCAGGATGCATCACAACTAGCCTGATAATTGCATTGAGACAGATACTTGAGAAGAAGCTACAGATGAGAAGGGAGTCCAAATGGGTATTCTTTGACTTGGAGAAAGCCCATGACAAGGTCCCAAGAAAGCTGATTTGAGAAGTCCTGTGATAGTTTGAAGTCCAAAAAATGGGTAAAATTATTGAAGACTACATACAAGGACCCAGTGACTCAATTACAGAGATCACACTCACAGAGGGATTCCCTGTGAGAGTGGCTTTATATCGGGGTTCATTTCTGAGCCCAGTGCTGTTCATACTGGTGACACACTACATTAGCTAACAGTGCAGAGGGAGCAGATCAATAAACCTGCTGTATGCAGACAATGTGGTATAACAGTCACACTAGAAAAACATTTGGGAAATTATAGAATGCAAAACTGAAGGCTAATGGGGTGAAACTGACTACAGAGAGTTGGAATGTAAAAACAGGGAAAATCAGAAGAAGATGAAAATTGAGGCAGAAGGGAAAATAGTGGAACAGGTTAACAACTTCAAGTATCTGTTAGGGGTGGTTGAGGTGAAAGAAAGTCTGAATGAGAAGGTCAAAGCTAAAATCAGTGGTGCTGCAGTCAACCGGCACAGTGCATCAGGTATAGTATATAACAGAAGAATGCCAAAGAAGCTGAAGACTAAGATGTATAAAACAGTGGTGTGACCAGTACTACAGTATGGTACAAAAACTGAGGCAGTGAAGGCAGAACAGTTGAGGAAGCTAGAGGTGATGGAGATGAAGTGCCTGAGATGGTGGTAGGATGCACACTGTGGCACAAATGAAGAAATAAGGACATCATATTGTAGCGTATTAAGCCATGGTGGTGCAGCAGAAGCATTGTTGCCTCACAGCAAGAGGTTCTCCCGTTTGATTCTCGGCTGGAGCGCCTTCTGTATGGAGTCTGCATGTCCTCCCCGTGGTAGAGTGGCCGAAAGACATGCGTAGAATGGGCGTGCCTTCGTTGAAGGTTGGACGTCGAGCTGGCACTTCAGCACCCGTAAAAAAATCTACTGCCAGTCATTAGCGACCCCTAACTGGGAAAAGCCGAAAGAAGAACAACAACATTAGAAACCTATTTAAATCCAATTGCAGAAAAGGTCAAAGAGAATAAATTTTGCTGGTTTGGGCACACATACAGAAAAGCAGAAGACAATCTGGTGAAGAAGATTTGACAGTCAGGAAGAAGGCAAGAGGAAATGAGGGTATCCAGCAAAGAGATGTATGGATTGTGTGAGAGAATATCTGTGACATTCATGCATGACTGTTGAAGAAGGTAGGAGAGTGGCATTAAACTGAGAAAGTCGGCATGGCAACCCAACCCCATGTACAAAAACAGGACTGATGGTGGGAGTGATGACCTCCACACTGTAGTTTTACTACTTTATTCTTCCTTGTGTTATTTACTTTTTGTATAATCTTAACATGTTAATGTGATTCATTGTACAACTTATTAAGCTGACATTTTTCCCTCTGCATTTAAAAGTTAAGTTCCCATTTCAGAGGAGTTCCCAGTTTCATCACTTATTGTTATGAGTTTCCAGTCATAAAAATAGAGCTACCCTGTTTAATGTAGGCCTTTTATATAGGTCATAATTTATCTTTTTGCATCAAAGTAGGAAACAAAATTTACTTTTCTGTATTCGTCAAATAAGCATGACTATTTGACCAAGAAAATAACAGTTCTACTAAATATTGCCAGGCTTGCTTTGATTAACTCTCATTACATCTAAGTAAAAGGGCATGTATTGCTTCAGCACTTCTCTTGTTGCAGGTGCTGGCAAAAATCTCGATACTCAGCACAGTGTCAGCATGAATTTAGTTTTGCTTTTGTATTTCAGTTTGCCTTGATAAGAAAAACATCACCTGTCACATAAAAGATTGCCAGGTTGGAAGCTTCAAATTGCTAGTTTTAAATGGCTGTTGATATGAATGACACAATACCTGGTGCATTTGCTAAATCAATGCCTACATGAAATCTTAGTTGATTCAAAGCAACTGCATTGCTAAAAGGCATACATGTTATTTTTCTAAATAATATGGTTGGAGAAAATAACATTCCATATAAAGAAAAAGCTAGTAGTCGCATAACCATCCTTAATAGCTGTACAGTATTTCAAGAAAATCAATAAAGAAAATATGACACAGCAGCATTCTTCAAAACAATTTAAATGCATCATTCTCACATCAGTTCCAGGGAGAAAGAGGTTAATATCTAAGTAGTAAAACTAACACTTAATGGGATCTATTGATGCTAGTAAGCTTAGACACACAGTATTAGCAGTACTACAGGTATTTATTCACTACCTCATTTTGCAGTGCCTGCCTACATTACTCTGTTTAGGAATACAGGACAGCCACACCATTTACCAGCAAGTAGTAGGTATAAGACAGAGAAAATATGTCCTTGATAGAACACTAATCTATTTAGGATGTGTGTGTGCACATATATGGCAGCAGTTAGTTTTGTCAAACATTCATTTGTCAATAACTTTAACTGCAGATCTTTTTTCCTGAATGTTTGCATTATCATATGTACAGCAAATCAAATGTCCATGTTGCAAAAAATTTGTAGGTGGGTATTTGTGAGGCACAGGAGCCAGAGAAAGTATGTGTGTGTGTGTGTGTGTGTACGTACATGTGCGTGCATATTTACAGGTATTAAGGTTCGAGCTGGAGTTAGGTTAAGGGATAGTTTTAGGGCTGTGCTTGTGGGTCAGGATTTGTTTCTGCACATATGTGTGAGTGTTGGCTATTTAAGGTGATCTTAGGAAATAGTCTTAATGTAATTTGTATCTATGTGTGTGTGTGTGTGTGTGTGTGTGCATATGTGTATGTGGTCTGTGCCTGAGTGTCTTGATTAATGGTAGGCATTGGGGCAGGGTTAGATTTCACCCCCCTGCTCCACCATTATTCACATCTGGGAACCCTGCCCAACACTATCCTTGCACATTACCTTGATATTTCAACACATTTTTTGAATTATCACTTATGAGATAGACAAACATACATTCAAATATAAGAAAACAAACTGTAATAACATGTTCATGTTACAAACAGTATACCTTACATGTATTCTGTACAATTATCAATCCAGTATTACATAAATTGCTCAGTTCCTGTCTTCCTTCAAACCTCATTCTTCCTCCAAAACATTATTCTGCATGTATTGTTCCTACAATTTCCATTTATTCTATATAATTTGCTATTACGATGTTCTAAAGATCCCACTTCCAGTTCGTTTATGTCTGTTACAATATTCACTACTTCAAATATGGTTGGTTTAGATTTTGATTTCCATTTTCTATTAATTGCGTTTTTGGCGACTACCAGAATTAAACTAAACAAGGCCTTACTATGTGCAGGCAATTCAGATCCTCTATCCTAGCACAAAAAAAATCCTTAGTTATACATATTTGCTTATCCAATATTTCTGACAGAGTGGAATTTTTGGTCTGTCAATTTATTACACTCCCAAAATATTGGTCCCAATTATCTCTTTCTTCCCCATCACACCTCCAACATTTTATATCTAACTGCCTGAGGAAAAAAATATTTGGAGTCTGCTTGGAGTATAAAAATACCTATACAAATACTTTCAAGCAAAAATCCTAAATCTTCTAGACTTTGTTGAATATATGGGAACCATGCATATTTCCTCCCATTGTTTTCTAGATAATTACTTATCCAGTCTCTTCTCACAATCTTTTCTAACCTCCTCTGATTGATTCCTATAATTATTGTGCAATATTTTAATGCCCTACTAATTATATTTTTTAACAGCATCTTCCATTCTAGATTCAACTAAAAACTCTAACAGAGCAGTTCTTTTACTTAGGATTTTTCTAGCCCATTCTCTTTGGCTCTGTGATTCTCTACCCTGTAGTTCAAATGTCTTCTTGGCCTTTTCCCATTATATTACCCTCCCTTCTATAGTTATTTGCTCCCAATACCTTGGTTTCTTTGCCAGCTTTCTCCAATAAATTCCAGCCCCCCATTGCCTATTGTCTGTATCCTCAAATTCCTACTGGCAGAATTTCATTTCTCCATTCTCATGTTAGCTTCATTTTTATCCCTACACACACACACACACGCGTGTGTTTATAGATACATACATAGATATAGAATAGATACATGGGTGCATTAACTTTTGTCAGTGGCTTTTCATCAAATAAAAAAAGATGGTACAGGTAATCAAAAATCAAATGATTGAAACTTAATAGCTTTTTTACTATGAGATCACAGTAAAATGTGGATCAGGAAATATGCCCTTTCCCCATTATTGTGTAATTTTGAAGTTGTTATATATAATTATCAGGGTGTGGTGGTTCAGGGGTTTTGCCCCCTGGCAAAAAATCTGTTTTTAACATTTTTTTTTAATCTTTTGTGGATCAGTGTTTTTTGTTTAAGCCATTTGCTTTCAAACATATGTTGCTCGATAATATGGGTGTTTGAGAAATTAGGCTCCCATACATACATTTCTGTATACACAAACATATGTATGTACATATATTTTTATGTATTGATAGATGGATCTTTTTACTTTAGAAAACCTTTATTTGTTCATAAAGTGAAATGTAGTAACATATTTTTCCTGAAAGAAGTAATTGTGTGCTTATATGATCAGTTTCTATGCATGCACCTGTGTCTTTGCAGTTTAGGGTTAAAGTAAGGGTTATGTAAGGGAATTAATTTAGTGTGGGTGCGAGTGTTTGCAGGTTAGGGTAAGAGTATAAAGCCACCCTCCCTTCCCAAGTTTGTATCCCATGCTAGCCTTAACTTACACCTTACTTTACCTAGAAAAAAAAATGACACTACCACTATTCAGACAATTTAGGGCTAAATGTTATAAAAGGGTTTAGTTAACAGATCACAAAAGACATTTTTTTTCTTTTTGTGATCATTTACAAGTGAGGTGTGTTGGCTGTTCAGAAACATGAATATTTAAGATGTTTTTCAGTCTTGTTTGTATGATACTTTGACATTTGGAACATTTATTCTATAAGCATGCAGTAGTGTAGCTAGGGAGGAATGACGGATGCAACGTGTTAGGAGGAACGATTAGCCAATACTGATCACTCTTGTGAGAATAATGGCATTTTGCTGTCAAAAATGAGTTAAAGTATAACAACTGTAGTTTTCTTGTACAGTTTAAACAGCTTTTTTTTTAAAGCTAGCATTATATTAGACAGAGGTGTCACTGACATGGGTATATAGTGGGTGATGCATGGACTATATGCTGCCTTGTGCTCATATTTTTTTCTCAGTTTTATATATTTTGTATTTAAATATTTGATTATATTGTCATGCCTTAGCGCAGTAGTACTTTTATAATCTGAAGGTTGTGAGTTCAGTCATTTTCCTTGCAGGCCATTTTAAGCCTGTCCAGTTTTTCCTTTTTGTGCTTGAATTAACCTATCCCATTTATTTAGAGATTGGCTTTACCCATCCCATGGTCTGTAATTATATATTATCCATAATGGGAATAACTGATGCAATCACATTTATCCCCATAAAACTGATAAAAGGAATGAGCTGAAGTCATTTTATTTGTTGATGAAGGGTGACGGATTGAATTTATTTTGTTTTTAAAAATGAAATTATTTAAATGAAGTGATTGCTCTAAATTCTTGGACTCTTGACAATCCTGATTGGAATTTTGGACTAATAGGAATAACTGGGTCATATCATAGATAATTGGAGGGACCCATGCATTGAATAAAGCATTTAGGAGCTGCTTCTATTAGTAGTATAGGGGGCAGTCCTCGGCTAAACTTTGTTTCACATCTATAGATCCAAGTTGTACCTTAATGTGGACAGGGATGAAGTTTGTTTTATGTGGATGGGGAGTCTGTTCCACAGCAACAGTATCCTTTGCGAGATGTACATATTTTTTTTCCATACTATTTTGTTGATGTTGCAGAAGAGGTTTAGATACCTAGACTGGGTATTTCTGATGCTGTTTGAGTTGCAGATGTTCACTAAATCTGTCAGTACTGGGTTGGAGGATTACTTGTATGCTAGACACAGGTCATATCTTAACATTCAGTAGAATACTGAGCATAATTTCTGGGCTTTGAGTCAGTCCATATAGAACTTGTTGTTTAGGCCTTGTATCTTTTTTATAAGATACCTCTGCGGGCATTCCAGCTGCATGTGTCTGGAAAGATGCATGCAAAATAGAACATTATATTCAAGGACTGGCTTGAGAGCTGAGTAAAGGGAGACAGTGACATCCCTAAATCTAGACACAATCCCTTTGTTTATAAGCAATGCAATATAGAAGGACTTTTTTTTTTACAACAGTGGATACATGTTGGTGAAAAGTTGGGTCAATCTTGAGATATGTTCCCAAATCCCAAACAGCTGTTTCAACTCCTAGGGATGTATTGTTAATGTGGTAGTTCTTGATTAGTCACATTTTTTCCATTTGTTTGAAACAGGAAATTCTGATAGTCATGTGATTTTTTATTATAAGCTAGCTTAGAGGCAATGATGTCATCAGATTAGTACTCAGGAAGATGCTGTAATGCATGGAAACCAGCTTACACTGTCCACTGTTGGAAAACATGGAATAAATGGCAATTTGCTGCATGGGTTTGTCTCCTTTTTGATGTGCTAGATTCCCCTTTCATTGCCTTGCTTTAATCCTCATTGAATGTGTGACGCCCATGCACTGGCCCAGTAATCAAGGAGCCTAAATACTCACCACTAGCACCAGTGAAGGACGCCCACATTGGGAAGGATAACAAATACACACACACAGTAAAATACAATTTCCCTTAAGAGCACACAGAGATCACAGTCAGTCTGGGGCTGGTTTCTCCCCAATGGCACAGCTATAGGGTACAGATCTCAGCCTAGTGGTCAAGCTAAAACCTCCAGCACCCTCTCTGTCCAACCAGTGCTTTGTGTCCCTACTCAATTAGCTGACCACCCACACATACACACTTTAAGATATGAGTTATATACAAACACTCCTGGGGAAGGCTGGCACAGGTTCTCCAGCAATGCCCCTTTCTCCGCAGGCTATAAGGTAGTAATCCACTGCCACTGACCATTATTTATCAGCTATTAAGGCCCTTACTAAAGGGTGTCCAGTTTTACTGTGCAATATTATTATCCAATTAGTAAGTGTGATGAACAGCAAGACTATTGGAGTGGCTTTGTACAGTATTACCAAATACATGCAAGTACTCTGGAGCTTAAATTATCTCTACACAAAACAGCCACAGTTGAAAGGTTTAAAAATATTTAATAAAAACACAAAACGATATGTATTACTTCAACACAATTACATTAGAGTTCAGAAATCACAGGAACTTTAAAACAATATTGTAGGATAATCTGACATAAATATAGAAAACAGCTAAACTAATCTGGCTATATTCTATCTACTGCTAAGAGAAATACTAAGTTCTAAATAACTTTACCTACAAGGCAGAGTGCTGGTAAGCTGATGTGTTCAGGTTCAGACAAAATCCAAAATGCTTCATTTTCTCTCTCTCTGAGAAAGCCTTAAATTGATAACACAGTACTGATGAGTCATTTCACATCACATCATTCTTGACACTTCTCTGGTTCCAGGCTACCAGAAATTCAAAATTTACATTTCTCAGTAAGCTTGCACCTGGCCAAGAAGCCATAGCAATAAAAGACATTATACATGTAAAATTAAATTAACTCTGGCCTCAAAACAGTAGAAAGAATTTGCTGGTCCAGACATCCTGTCTCTGAGTTTTGAGATCAAACAGTCATAAAATGCTTCACTTATCGGCTTTCTTCTAGCAGGGGGCACTGTGATTACATTTCTGAAGCTCAGTCCAACATATAGTTTAATCATAACATATAGTTCTCTTTACATTTGTAAACCAAGCCTGTGTATTATATTAATATTTACAATGACATAGAATTATCTACAAAATGTTATCTAGCTGGGCTGATAGCCTTTCAGTTTTTCACAGTATGCATTCTAAATTAGTTGTATGGTGTGTTGGTAAACTCCACACTCCTCACATTCATGCAGTGTGTGATATTGTGCACTACACAAGGGCGTGGCAACCTCCTGGCATGCCAGACACTGTGAACCATTGAGACCAAGCAGACATATCAACTCATCACCATTCAAAAAGTAATGTGTGCATGAGCATATATATCATGCATGCGGATTTGAAAAACGTCATGTATCTTCAGGGATTTTCATACTATATAACAGACTATGACAGAGATTTGGCACTGGTAGCTATACAGAATATACCACTGGGCTTTGCTGTGCTGCTCTGATACAACTGTGTAATCAAGAATATGACAGTAAATCACACTCGCCCCTGAATCTGAAAGGATGCTCATTTCTCCTGTGTGCAGTCTCTGTTAAGTCCTACTAGATGTAAAATAAGAACAGCATATATACCACACATCATTTAAATGTCCAATAAGGGCCCATTAAACTCTAAGGAAAATAACAGGGCAGTAATCAGCCCTACAAATTTGCAACTCATCTCAGAGGTCCTCTTTCTGACCTCTTCTTCCCATTGACTCAGAAGGTCAAAATGGTACTTTTGTAAGCTGTGATTACCAGAGTGGCTTATACCAATAACAGTAGTCACTGCTCTGGCAAGACTATGCCAGCTATCCACTTTATATGAGGGATCCTCATAAAAGTCCCCAATCAGACACTCCCCGTGGTCCCTGTACAGTAAGTGCAGAAAGACCTTCATGTCATTAGGATAAAACCTGGAAGCCTTGCCATTGGAAATTGTAGCCATTCACCATGTCACAATGTTGTAAGATATAGAAATGTGGTACAAACAGACTTCACTTTCATGGAAAATATGAGTGCCCAAAATAAGTCAGATAACTTTTTGATACAGAAGAAAAAGTGTGACAGAAACTAAGAACTGTGTTCATATAAAAAAAAGTATTTCATGGAGTATGCAAAAAAGCAGTGGAACATACCTTGTTGAATTATCAGGGACACATCCTATATTTAGTTTTAAATATATACACAACTAGATTATAGCATATATGATTACATTAATGGAGCCTGAAGTCAACCTTTAATGAAAGCATATTTAAATATGACAGTGGTAGTTTACAAGAGTCTAAAATGTACTGCAGTTACCTTTATTTTTAACAATTATTTACAGAATCTTTGGCACCATAGCTTTTTGATTTACGCAATCACTTGGTTTATAAATCCAAACAATTAACTACAATAAACATGTGATCCAAAATTTGAATAAATAATAAGTGCATTTCAGATGGTTTTCATCAAGTCTTTTAAAAGCTAAAAACCTAAGTCCATAAATATTGCATCTAATTTTTTACACAAACATATAATAAATAATAGTATAAAAACGATTTCTCTGATTAAAATTAAATGTCTTGCTTCTGTTGGCACTATTATATTTTATTAAAATGTATGTAAATTACAGGGCCGGTGTTACTATTTTGGGGGCCTCCAGCTGATTCAAGTTGGGGAGCCCCCTGGACACTTCCAGTCTTCATATCACCCTGTCACTACCACCTCTCCTAACCAACCTTTTATTTCATGCTGAAAACTTTTAGGAGTAGTAACCACAGACTGGCCTGTAGCTACAATAGTCTTATATTACAACAGGCCTATTTACCACACTATGTTGACCCATCTCACAAAGGGACATTTACAGTTATTGGCATTTAGTTGCAACAATGATACAATCCAGCAACTTGTATGTACAGGTCTGGAGTTAGGTGAAATGGTGGCCTAGGCCTACTGTTTTAGCCACACACACACACACACACACACACACACACACACACACACACACACACACACACTCACACTCACACTCCACCCCCATCTTGGGTTCCCTATACCATTCACATTCCTTTTTTCTTCCCTTTCTCACATTTTGCCTTCACTTTTTCAAGAAGCCATAACTTCCTATATGCTCTGAAATGCATTTTATTTTTTTTTTTTACACAAACTTTTCATCCAGTGATTATTTAAACAGAAATTATGATTAAGGAAATAAATTATGTTGCTGTTCAGTTTTAATTTTCCATACATCCTTTCAACATACCTTTCCTGACCAAGTAAGCACAGTAATAACTATTTTGGAAATTAATCAAATATTCCAGGGCCCAAGAAGCCATAGGGTTATAGATGTTCTAGGATGTATTTTAGAGCATTTTCCCAGCCTTTTAATCAAATGGTGACCTAAACAAAAAAACATGAGTAAGAAAAAGAAATTCAGCTGAAAGGTATGTTCGAATACCAAGTGTTGTGTACATTGTGGTGGTGAGAACAGCAGCATGTATTCGTGAATGATGTATTACAAAAGAAAAATAAATAAACACAAGACTGGAATCCCAAACCATACCTCTCAACTGTCTAGATTTTCACAGAATGTCCAGTTTTTTGCATAATATTTTTGGTCTGCTCCTCATAAAAATTGTGTTTTTCCAGCAAATCGTTGAGGATTGAAGTCACCAGATAGTGGCATATATATGAGTTTCAGACATCATATCCCACAAAAATGCATACTAACACAAATCCCATTATTTGAGCAACTTTCTAAATGTATAAGAGCAATATTTAAAATTAGTCCCTATTTTTGGACCTTTGTCCTCTATTATATCAGGCTTTGCACAGATTATTTGCACTATGAGGATGAGAGGTATATCCCAAATCAAATTGCATTATAGTGGGCACATTGTTGTGAAATTCCAATTAAAATAAACATGAGAGACTGTCGAGCATGCAAGCTGCAGCAGACCATTGCTTAAAATACATTTTATTTGATTTTCACATAAATTTTATTTGTCTTTCATATAAATTAACCATAACAAAGCTTACACTTGTTACCTAGCCTGAACATATGAATAAGTAAATAAAGCAACTTACTATGTCTGTGTATGGAATACTGGCTAAGCTGCGGAGCTTGTTAGAGTGCAGATGAGTCAGTCAAACAGATCATCTATTGAAATAACCTGTCAGCCAGCTTCTCCAGTGCTGCAGACTGGCACAGGGGCACCTCAGTCCTTCCCAGGTTCAAAGCCAGCAATCTCAACATCCAGGTGCACTCTGCAAATGGGTAAAAATAAAATTTAAATGGGAAGGGAATGAGGCCATGTAGCCAATTGCAGTATAACTAACTTCTCCAAAAAATTACCTGTAGTTTCTTTAAATAATTTTATTAAGATCTTGTTTGCAGTTGAGGTGTATCATTAAAGAATGCACCTCTAAAAGTTCATCTACTTATATTTATTTCTGCCCAGTACAGATTTATATGTCATGAAATTAAATAATTTCATTAGATTTATAATGCAATATTCGACAGTTAGCTTTTGTCTTTTTTTTTTCTCTGGTCTGCGTCAGATTTCAAAACCTAAGGCAAATAATAGGCACCCAGGTGAAGAAAAGTCTGACAGGGCATCATTTGGATGTCCACGAGGTGCTTTGCAGTGAGCAATGAACGGAGGGGACAGAGAAACTCTCAACTGCTGCATGGAGGCCCTCATTCATGGAGAAGTAATCGGGGGCCCCCTGCAGCTGCAGGTTCGACTGGTGCCTAATGTCAGCTATGATGTAAAACTAAACCTCCAGTAGAAACAATGAGAAACGGTATCATAAAGCTATACATACAAAATAAAAACACTTTTTCTAGTAAATGCCGAAATCAAACTTTATTGCAAAAATAATAGACTAACAAAGTGAGCACTTTTCTTTTAGATTTTTAGGAATTCTTCAGACTAAAAACTATGATCAAGTAGCAAGGAGAATCTTTAAAGATCTTGTTAAATAACAGTGATATCAAGATTATTAAGTATGATAGGGGTCATTTAATAGTTCTGAATATTCTGTATTTGGAGAAAATGATTTCAGTGCTGGTGAACACAGAACATTATGAAAAAGAAAAATAGTGAACCTCAGTCATGAATAGGTGGGTCAAGCACAAATGGAAACACCAAAGTGAAAAAAATAGCTGGACAACACCAAAAACAAGCTCGTATATATTTCTTTATTAGTGAAAAGTGCTTTTATGGAACTACCACTTCATCAGACCATAAAAGCACATTAAAAATGTACCTTATATAGTCTACACTACCATTGGTGAGTGTCAAACACAATTAGCTGTATGATAATCGATGCTCCTTAAGAATAGGTTTTAAAGGGACAGTGATGTTAAGACCAGGTGGTGTGTGTGCCCAGGTACATTTTTAATGTGCTTTTATGGTCTGATGAAGTGGTAGTTCTGCAAAAGCACTTACCAGTAATAAAAATTATATGTGAGCTTGTTTTTGGAGTGGTCCAGCTATTTTTTGACTTTGGTATTAACATTATGAAAAAGTCTCTCCAAAAGCATGTAAGGATCTAGCTTAACATTATTAATGACCTTGTTAATTATGGTATTTTATAGGGTGGTGTGTCTTATGTTTGAGTGTCCAATGTTAGGAGTAATGCCAGGGATACCGAAGATATGCAAGGATGCCAATACTCTGTCCCTTAGATCATTAGTATCCCCAGCAGCTTGGACGTCATGCTGTTGGCTGATTTTGTTAAACATAAGTTTTAAAAAGTCTTTAAAAGTATCCTGTTTTATCCTCAATTCTTCAGATTTTATAAAAGTGTAAATGTGATGGCAAATGGTTCAGATATTGCTTTGGTCACTGCTGATGTTTTTATTATACAACCATAATACCCGAACAAAACCGAGTGCAGCAGGACAAGAAGATGACTGACCAAATGAAGATTTTGTTATTCATGATATCTATTTGACATCTGCTAGAATTCATTTTGAGAAAACGTTTTTGTGTTTCAAGGAAGTATTTGTCATTAAGAACAGTGTATTGGTGGGGGATGCAGTGGTCCCCTGTTTTGCAAATTTAGTTATGGTGCTTTGGTTGGCTGGTCATATCTATAAGAATAGATTTTGGATGCCCATGAAAATAATTTAAAGATTTATATATAACATTTTTGTTCTTTTGAGAGCATTTGAGCTAAGAGGACCTGTGGATTATTTGACTTGGGAGCACTGCCTTTTTGTTTATCATCATGGGAACTGATATGACAGAGTTAAATTTTTAGACTTATTACTTTTTAACTAACAAAATACCAAAGGGCTACTAAATGAAAACTGCAATCAAGAATTTTGCAGCAATTCTTGTCTACACTCATGAGAGTATGTACCAGAAGTGTAAAAAAGAAAAATATAGTAAATGGAGCAAATTTTTAGACTTTCAAAGCTGAAAGCATGAGGAGATAATTTTGTAGAAAACTGTGGTATGCTTAAGTATTCTGTTTTGCTGAGAGTTTACCCCAGGGCCTGGTCCATATTACCATCAATGAAGTGAGTTCACAAACAGTCAGTAAATATTCTCCTTTACTAAGGATCCCTACACCTACTATCTCTACCATAGAAGGTTCTATTACTGTTGCCCATACTTTGGTTTCAGAAGGTAATACAAATATTGTTTTGAATAACTGGGATATTCTGATTAATCTTCAAGGTCTAGAATAGGATGTGGGGAAGTATCACCTATTCAGTAGTAAGGGAAATGAAACTTTAAAGAATTTCTTGGAATAAAGGTCTGATGTGGGAGATAATACTGGTGTACAAAATAAAAACACAATATATGCATGTTTGTTTTAATGCATGCAGATGAATAACAACATTTGCTACTTCAGTGCATAGTTAAATGTAACATTTAGTCCCCATGGGTACTTTTTTCATTCTATGAAAATTTTTTTACTTGGCTAAATGTTTAAGTTGCTTTACATTCTATGCTAGAAAACTAACAAAATACTCCATAGCAAACTTTATGAAAACAAATAAGTTGTGAAAAAAATGAGTTTGAGTGCTTTGAGCTCTTGGGTGTACCAGCTTTATAATGTAGATCTATTTACTTTTATATAGTTTGGGCAGTATGTATTTATATATAAGAAGAGAGATGAGGAATTGCTGTTACGAAAAAAAAAGTACAAGTGGCAAGTTAAATTAAATGCATGTAATTTTCCTAACTTAAATGGTATTCTACATTTTAAAAGTGTCTTAAAATCTATATTCATAACACATCAAAGTCTGATTTAGTGCTGCAACATAGGGTTTAATGGTAAAAGTACATCAGATTGTTAGTAAATAGTTTTTCCCATTCATTTGTTCTTATACTTGTTAAATTTTATATTCATTGCATTTGCATATTTTCTGTTGGGGTAGTGATTGTTTGCCATCCCAAATATATAATCTATCTTTTTAAGACCTAAGAATTAAAAAAGCTTAAGATGCTTTGCGTGTTTGCATATACACTGTT
Organism: Protopterus annectens; assembly: GCF_019279795.1. Classification (NCBI taxonomy): domain Eukaryota; kingdom Metazoa; phylum Chordata; order Ceratodontiformes; family Protopteridae; genus Protopterus; species Protopterus annectens. The sequence goes on from NC_056749.1 coordinate 411,610,685, forward strand.
TTATACAAAATGTTTTATGTTACATGAGAATTTTTCATTGAAAAGATTTTATTGGCTATTTTAAACATTTGATTTGAAGCATAATATTTTAAAAGGCGATTACTGCATCAGAATTTGTAGCTTGAAGAAATCCTACAAGAAACATAATCATGTACTCATAACACATTTCATTTTTGTCATTTACTGGAATGAGTATCTGTCTTGTAAAACTAAAATTATGAACATTACTGCTATAAGTATCAGTAACTGGCTAGCTACTGCATGAGTGACAATTTCTTGACTTTTATTATAGCCATTCCTGCAAAATGGTTGTATAACTAAGGACCGTATTGACAATATAATGAAGATCACAGAAACAGTAAATGTCAAATGTATCCTTTTCACTATCACAATTTGTATGACTTTTCATTTCATGTTTATGTTTTCTGACATATTGGGTAAAACATTAACAGTACTACTTTCTTTATATTCATGCCAACCTCTGTATAGTCAGTACCATTTTCAGTGCTCGTGGTACCCATTTATGTACAATATTTTCTTTGCTTTCCCCTATCCTGCCCTTGATTTCAAATTATATATATATTATTTTTATTCTCTTCACCTTCCTTTCCTGTAAGAGCCTCTTATTTTGTATTTCCTACTAATTACTTGTTTACAAGATAACAATATTAAATCATGTTATTTTTTATGTGCCTCCTCTAGTTCCCCCACCTCCTCAACTCAAAATCAAAACTAAATTGAGGCTTAATTCTATCTCTGCTTTCTATGTTAGTTGTGGATAAACTGTCCTAGTACCAAAAACATACATCCAGTCCCCCAAATCTTTCCCACAGCCTCCACTTATTCCTGCATATATTTGAGGAATCTCTGTGGCGTATAGAAATACAGAGATTTGCCCAAAATTCTAAACAGTCTTCATTTTGAGACCTATCTGGAGGCTAATTGACCTTTGTGTCATTTTTCCTGTGAGTTAATATTGAAATCCCTTACATGTTCTCTCTTAAACCTTCAGTAACGTCATTAAACCCCTTAATAAAAATCAGATATATGTTGCTAATAATGTAGAGGATTATGATCAGTTATCCAATCATAATCATCTTACTATGAGTTCAGGACAAGGATGCTAAGAAATTAATTTCAAGAGCAAAGCTCAAGAGTTGAGTCTTTCATGTCAAGAAAACAATAAAATTGGTTATGAGTAGAAACCTGAAATATTTCTCGTTAGTCCATGGTGTTTTATTTCCATGTTAAAAAAATGTAGGATTGTGAAGTATTTTATTGGCTTTTAAAGTCACTGATAAAGCACTTAGCAGTATCAGACAAACAGCAGGCAGAAACAAAATGCCCCTCTATGGACTTAATGGATTTAAAAGCTGCTAGATAATTCATTCTGTCACAATTTTTGTTTACAAGTTATTTTGCTTAAAAGTGTGGAAGAGTAGCATTCTAGCATATTTTAGAAATTGTTTTACCTTCTGTCACTCTTCTTTGTCAGCTGGCTGTTAGTTCCTAGCAAGAGATGCAATCTTAATAGTGCTTAGGTGTACTTAACACGTTTTTTAAGCACCTCTAAGCACTTAAGATTGGGTCTCATACCATGGATGCCCTTAATTTTTTTTGCAATTTTGGAATGTATCTGTAATCCTTCATGAATTATATTTTCTTAGATTCCATCATCCATATCATCCATTGAGTGAAATCTCACCCAAATGTGTCTTAATGTCTTATGTGTCCTATTTTGCTCTCAAGAACTTTAATAAGTTTCTCTTAATTTTGCTGAGTTTACAGACTTCCTCCATCCATGGTCTGCGTCCTGTATATCTGAGAATTAATTTTCCTTAATTTGTTTTTACATCATATCTCACAATTTTAAAGGTAAAATGTCATTTATCTGGTTATCTGTCTTTTTCTCTTCTAAAGCCCATTAAGAACCCTTAATCAGTTCATGCCATAATGTTAACAGCCAAATTATTGACAGTATACTTCTCCAATTAGCTTGAAAGTACTCCAAAAGTGTGCTATAGCAGATGTCCATATGAGCTGTTGTAATACCTAATGTCTAAGAGCCCCACCTTCTCATACTAACGGAAATCTGGCATTATTTTCCTCCAGCCCAAAATAAATGCATCCATCTTCTATAGTCTCTCCAAATAAGTATCTCAAAAACTGGCATCCCCCACACTGCATACATCAACAATAGGGCCCCGAACAATGAAGACCTTCAATTTTCCAATTAAAATCTAATACAACCATCTTCCATTTCTGAAAGGTAAGAAAACATCTTTATTCTCCAGAGCATTTGCTCAAATGTAAATGAAACTGATAGTTTTATAGCATAATTCATGTGTGGGTACAAATTGTCTGTTACTGGTCTTCCAAAGGTGTGCATAGTTCATAGCACCATGATAGTAGCATTATAGTTTATTTTTATTGCCCTGGTTTCATCTCTGTTTGTTATACCCAGGAACTTTTCCATATTTAAGCATTTCCTCATATACCTTTTCTTTGTTCTCATTATGACAGGCTAGATACATTAACAAATCCTCTGCATATAGTAACAGTTTATAAGTATGTTGCTTATTTTATACCCTGGGATATTCCCTTAAAGATTATGAAAAGGGTTCATGATATAGTGCAAACAGCAATAGAGACAATGGATACCCCTGTTTCATTTTTCTACTAAGAATACATTTTGTTGACAGCCATAATCCCACATCTTGTTGCACAGTATTACTAGAATATTTTTTAATAACCTAATAAACCTGTCAGGGAAACTCATATTTACTAGTACCTTCATGAAATAATCTCAACTCACCAAGTCAAAATCCCCTGTAACAAATCTCAGCACACTTTGTTTTCTCTTCTTCTTGCATCTTTTGTTAAGACCATGCTCTTAAGTTATCAGATGTGTTGCTACCATGTACAAATATAGTTTCAATGAAATGAATTAGGCTTGCTAAGATAGAGGCTAATCTTTTAGCTCACAGCAGTGTAAATAACTATTAATCCTGGTTGTGTATAGAGACTGGGTTGCACAAATATGATAATGTTTTATCTTTTCCTTCTTAAGCAATAATTGTAGTTACAGACCTTATTGAATGATTAGTTTTCCCATCCTTAGTGTATGGCTCACTAATACTTTGAATTATCTATAAAATCTCTGCTAATTTTGAAATATGGCATGTTCTGTGGTTAGCATGTTTCAAGGTTGACTCAATTTCTTCCCTGTTTCTTTTATCAGTCAGTTTATCTGACTGTTGCTGTTGAATCTTTGTGAATTCTGTACCTTTGAAGAATTGCTCCATTTGCATTTTCATTTCCTCTCCTGTCCCTCCTTTAGAATAACCAAATTGATATTGTTTGATAGTGTTTCCTAAAGCTCTCAGTAGCTCCTCTCAGATTGTTTCCTAATTCACTGCTACCCCTTTCCTTAAGACTATCCATTTCACGCTTAACAGTTGTTGCAATAATCTTAGCAGCATATGTTTTTGCCTTACTGAGGACTTAAATTATCTCATTTCACAAAAATATTATTGCCCTCTCTCATTTACAATCAGTTTCAATATTTCTTTTATGAATTTCCTTTACCATTTGATCATTAACTTTCGTTCCTGTCTCCATCATAAGTTGCTCATAAGACTAAAAAACTCCAGCTATACTCTGTGGCATATCGTCTACTCAGAAGCTTAATGCTTAACATACAAGGCCATGTCAAACCCTGAGCTGTTGGACATGCTCCACTTAAAGAAATCCCAATCCCTCAGAGCGGGGTGCTCCAGGGATCTAAACCTTGTCTTCATCTAAACCTTGTCATCACAATGAACAAAACATGCTGGAGGGATAGGTTCCTGACCCAGAAACTCCCCAGACTCTGGAATAGATTGCCCATACATGTCAAGCAGAGCGCCTCCTTGGCCCTCTTCAAAAGGAACCTTGACGGTTGGATGGGAGACAGGAAATTCACCCTGGGGATCATGTCAGTCACCCTGCTAGACAGGGGTCCAGGGAAGTAAATATTGTGGGAAGAAATATCCAGGGAATTGTTATGGCTAGGCTTATATAGGCCCCAGGGCCGATAGTCTAGTACCAACCTATGACAATGCATTCTCATAATCTTCTCATAGTTTCTTCTCTTTCCTTGTTTCCTTTTAAATGGCATGTTAATTTCTGTTTAATCCCTTCCCATTGCTTGTGACTTGTAAGAAACCTGTCCAGTCTGGTAAATACTTTTTAATCTTAGTATCAAACTTATTCTCCTTATGGAAGTATAAGATGAGTTTCCAAAGTCTGGGCAGATTTGCTCTATCTAATATAATAATCAGAACCTTTGAAGCATTATATGAAATGACAGGCTTTATCCCTATTTTATCTATGTTAAGATATTCCTCCATAATGTATTGCTGGCAATAAGAGAAAATGTGTTATATCTATGAAAATAACATGTCTGGCCTCCTGATCCCTTTACTAATGCAAATAAAATACTATCATCCACATACACTGTGTGTATTGAGCCATAAACCACCTATTTGTGGGTACTTAAACAACTTGAAGTCTCTTTGCAGATCTTCATTCCTAAATACTGTACGCCACTTTAATGTCCTGAAATTGCCATACCCTCTTGAAATCCAATCTCTAAATATTTTATCAAATTCCTCACTTCTTGTCCTGAGAGGAATATAAACATTTATGGTTGTCATAACATCCCCCTCAATTTTCAACTTACATAATAAAAAACTTACACAGTTCATATCTGTCATCTCTGCCCATTTCCCCTCCATATTAACATTGCTAACTCTATCTCTTCTCTGATAGCTAGTGAAAACCCTTTGGAATACCTCATTTTTAATGTTTCTTATACTTTTGCACTGATAAATATCCTGCAGAATATGGTCTACCAGAGCAGAGAGAGTAAGCAAATTAAAACTTGGCTTGCAAGCAACCACCATCTCTAAAGTCATAAACTTAGTGTCATAGATTGCATTATTAACCAAGTTTATTGGCTCTACAACATAAAGGCTGATTCATTGGACTTAATTGCATCAAACATTTAACAATGTACATTTTAAAACATCTCAGCTGCAAAACTGCAAAATCAAAGTGTCCATACCACAATACAAAAATATTAGAAGTTCACACTAAAGGCCAATAAAACTGGCTCTGAGGAATCATTATAAAACGAAGATATCGCAACATCAATTCACCACTGTACTTAACTAGAGAGTATAACAGGTACAGCAAATGAAAACTCAAAATTCCTAATTTTGGCCAATAGAATGCTACCTCAACAATTGGTCAAAATCAGCTGTTTTGCATTACTACATTACCACAAACACATGCGTTGATGTAATTTACACATTTTAAATAGAAAAAGATTGAGTTTTGTGCTGCTGTTTCTTTAGGTAGCATTCAACTGGTTTGGGAAATTGTTTTCATTTTTGCTTTCTGAGTTGGTATTATCGTTAATGGGTGTTCATGCTGACCATGTAGATTCTTGGTTTTTGATGCCTTCACTCTGCACATTTATATGTGCTTAAGTTTAATTACTTTTAGACAGATTGGCCATATGTTTGTGGTAGTGGTGTTTTGTTATGTTGCACTGGGTTAGAGTTTGCTGATAGGCTGATCTTTGTGTAGGCCAGATTTCCATTGGCTTTAGTGATTTTATGTTGATAGGAGGCTTGGTATATTTACTGACCAACACTAATGCAAAACAGCCGATTTTGACCAATTGTCGAGGTATCGTTCTATTTTATTGATGTTTGCAAGCCAAGTTTTAATTTGCTTACTCTGTCTGCTCTGGTAGACCATAGAACACTGTTTTCAATAAATCTGAGCATGCGGATATAGATTTTAACCAATCTTTGAGGTTGTTATTGATTGGTTGGGACCATGAGCTGTTATTTTTGCTTGGTAGCTAGTGATTATATTAGCTTTGACAGGGAAGTGGTATACTGTTAATTGTGAGTTAAACGCAACTATTTTTTAATGTTTTTACCCAGGATTTTATAGTTATAGAATTATATATCTATGTCTATCAACAAAGAATTAATGACCAAAGGAATATATTGTCTAGATGCTTGTGTCTTTATATTTTCCTTTGTGATGCAATTGAATGATATGATATACATATATTTAAGATGACATGGGTCTTGCCTATATAAAGTAGACTCATGACAGGTTTTTGAATTGTTTCTTACTTGTTGAATGTTCTCCCAATGGAAGGTAACAAATGAGTTTTTTTAACTAATTATAATACAGTATTTTCTGTATTGAGATAAGGCAGAGTATTTTTCTTACTAATTTGATAGGTTAAGACCTTAAAGTATTTAATGATTGGTTAAAAGGTACACCAAGGCTAGTTGATATGCAGACTTGATTGTAATTAATCTTAATTACTTTTTGAATTTTATTGGATGTTTAGATAATTACCTTAACTGTATAAGACTCTGCTTTTTGTGTATCTTGAATGGTCTGAAGAAGCAATATTGTGTTGTGAAAGTGCTTACCTGTGTTACTTTTTATATGGCTTTTTATTTTGATTAAAATGATCTGTTCCCTTGCTGACTGGTGGTGGATTTTTTTTGTGTAAAAATGAAAATAACATAATATTTTCTTAATAGGTATCATACTGCAAAAAGGCAAACTGTTTATACAATGTTAGTTCAGCCTGAGTTTAGTATTCTTACTTGTAATTCAGGGTTCTCAAACTTTGCAGAAAAGGAAACTACCATGTTTATCCAGCACAGTTTGCACTTTGGGTATTTATAACAGTTTTATTTTCATTTGGTTACTGCAACAGTGTGTTCTGTGGTAGCAATCTAACTGAAAAAGAAAGAAAAAATACAAGATAGCAGTATTCATTTTCCTATTAACTGCTGCTATCTGCTCAAAGAACACTTGATAGAGTTAGTTTCTTAATACAATTTCAAGAAATCACACCTCATGAGATGAGATATCCTTAGGCTCCGACTTCACTGCAACTTCAATGTGTGCTAAGATGGTTTCCCTAGTCACTCTTAGTTTAATATGTATTAATTTTAACAGCTGTCAAATCATGGCTATGAATAACTTCCTGATACCATTTATTTTACACAGATAAATTATTAACAATGAAGCATCCTTTTCTGGAGGCGTTGCTGCATGTAACCGATCATCCTTGTGTGTGTCCTACAAAATCCCCAACATGTTTTTGTCCACCACTTTCTTCTAAATAATAACGGAAAGGGCGCTGAACTTCCTGCAGCTTCATATTTTCTGTCTTTTTTTTCTTAGCTTAGTAGTTACTGCTCTCCTATGAAACTTTCTGCTACCCCTCAAATTTCCTCCTGACTTATGTACTTGGAATAATTTGTTACTGCTGTCCTTGGGTCCAAAATGAACATTTCAGTTTCAGCAGACTGTCTTCTAGACATACAGATGTTACTGCACCATAAGAAAAAGAAGACTTTGAACTGAACTGGGCAAGCATTTTGAATCCCAAAATTCCTGCCTGTATAAGTACCACTAGTTGAAAAGCATTTGTTTTGCAACTTGTTTTAGCAGCAAAATCCATGTCACAGAGGACTCTGTTCCCAACCTAGTCACATTTTCTTGCCTGGAGACCACAAGCTAGATAATTCCCCTCAGTGCAGATGTTTGTAGCCTCAGCAGAACATACATCTTCATTCTCAGCTCCTCTGGACACTCTGTGTACTCTCCCAGTTTTGATTTACTCTTCTGCCAAACTAGTTCATTCACTTATTTTATCTTTTATGAAGGATAGGAAATGTTTCCTTTCCTGACATGTTCCTATCTCAGTGAATGTCAAGTTCTTCCTTTGATTCATACAAGCTTACAACATTTAAATTCTTATTTCAGTGATTACAAGTCTGTGTCTTGTGAATGTTTGCATACACTTTCCCTATATGAACTGAAATCAGTTGTATTCATTTTTGTAAGTTTCCCCTTTATTTGCTGGAATCTGGAATCTTGAGCATTATCAAGTGAGATTTGCATTTCTATATCCATTTTCTCCACACTGTTCTTTCCTTACAGTACATGCTGGCCAGTTAGGTCAGTAGTATCATGTGGCTAATAGATGCCATGGTCTTTGACAAACAAAACTCACTTTCTTTTTTTCTGGTTATCTAATAACTTTTAACTAAATGATGCCATAAACCATATTTATTGTCAACAGATAGTGCTTTTGCCAATTTTAATACTGTTTTTAATATTTCAAAATAATAGGGTGGACAGCCTTCACTTAATTCAAGTGTTACATGGTCCTTGTTCCTACCAGAATTCCCCCCCAGATATTTTTATTATGTGTAGAACACCACCTGCTACTTGCTGTTAAACAGAACATTACCCTATACCTAAAATTGTTAACATTAGTATTGTGAGCACCAGTAAAATGCCTGGCTACTGCATTAACAACATTTCCACAAGATTTATCACAGGTGCTCCTGGAAGTTTTAAATCTATTGAATGTATTTCTATGTAATAGAGTGAATTCCATATGCAATCTTTTCGCTGTAATAGTCTGTGTAACCATTCACTTCATTCTCACTTGCATCAGTGAAGCAAATGCTTTTGTGTGTCTACATATTTGCATATATTGCACCACAAAGTGACAGGGTAGTAGATAACTGATACCTAAAATGTCTGATGTCATTTTTAACATATTTTTTGTAGGAAAGCCATCATGTCTAGAAGATTAACTGTTTTATAGGCTTTAATACATAGTAGCAATTTTTGCACAATAGTAGATTGTACTAATTTTCAACCTGAGTTTAAAACAGTTTTATATCGGCACTACAAACACACTCCAAGTGTGAAATATCTGAACTCAAGGCATCTATACTGGAATATAATTCTTGAAAGTAAGACTTAATGTAAGTTAATGTGCTACAAGCATCAGTGTCCAAACTCCTGTCCATACTATGTGCCTTTTATACGAGGTCTCAGAATGATCAACTTTCAGTATCTCACTGTTCTCAGAATGATCTGCTTTCAGTATCTCACTATGTCTGTATGAGTCTTAGGAAACATTAAATACAACTGAATTTTTAATTTTTAAAAAACTATTTTTGTTATTAATTAGGTACTTTAATATATATTTTATTCATGAACATACCCTCTGCTCAAATTGAAAAGCTAACAAGGTCGGTAAAAAAAAAAAAAAAAAAAAAAATGTAATGTCATATTCGCCCAAACTAAAAAGCTAAAAATGCAGTAAAAAGACAAGTTTCAGTGTTTATCACCTCAAATTGATCTGGGAGAAGAAAACTTAAACTCTGTAAGTAAAGGATACCCAGTCATCACAGCCATTTTAATTGAAAACACATTTCGTATTGAACGTTTTATAATGTCTACTGCCACTGACATACAGATCATATATTCTTCCATTTCCTCAATGCTAGAATAGAGTAAAGGGCTTCAGGAGGGAATGAAGTAGTGGTTTACACTGAAAAGCTTGAAACTGCATCAGTCAATCGGCATATGGTCAACTTGCAGTTTTCAAGTTGGCAGAATGCCGAACACAAATCGATCGACTACACTACAGCAAACAGGTAGTGTAATTTATGCATTTGGGTTTGAAATTGTGCAGGGGGACCACGGTTCAGTGAGGAACAGAGAATTTGCCCTTTTCCTCACTGAAGTGCGATCTTGGAGTTGATATATTTAATGTGTAGGGGGTATGGGGGGCGTAGCCCCCCCACATGAGTTGTGCAGTGGGGCACTGCAAAACAGTAGAATTAACTTACCATTGACTGTACAGTCTAATGGCATGTTAATGCGCATAGCAGGAGGTGAGTGAAGTCACCTCCTCCTATGTCGATTACATCGAACCATGGTTGTCGATGTATTCATTTTCAGTTTGGTTTACTTTTCAGCATTCTGAATTCCACATTTAGAGTCGAGATTTAAACGGTCAACAGATGTGAATTCAAAATGCCAGTAGTAAACCTGAAGTAACACTAGGTAGTTTAGAAGAAAAGGATAATGTAAACATTGAGACATAAAGAACTTAATATTTGTTGCTTTAAGCTTGTATGAATGACTCTCAAAAGAATTTTATCTACAAGTAGATGTTTAAAAATAAAACAATGCTTGCATAATATATTCACTAGAATTAAAATGAAGTGTAAGAAATTGATTTTTATTATGGTGCCAAAATAAAGCATTTAATCCAATTATATAATAAATGTTTACCAGCATTTGTAAATGTAATAGCCTAGCACTGTACAAAGAGAAGGACTACTCCATGAACTGACTGTAACTACTTTCTGAAGTAAAACTTATTTTCTAATACTTTTTTCTCTCATGAAGACACATTTGAAATAATAAATTTGCACAATACTGATCACGTTAGGTCATGATGTAGTTTATAACTTGTAGAAAATGAAAAGTGGATAGAAAACATTGTGTTGAACATAGCAATTAACAATGCTCTGAAAATGACTTCTTGTGACCTGGCACATTATGCTAGCAACCACTGGTTTTGGCTTCTTAGACTTTGTTACTTGCCTTTGTCTCATGTCTTTCAAGGAAAATGTCTCTCTAATAGTTGAACTGCTGCTTCTACTTTGTTGTCGATAAAGATTTCTGTGCTGTGGCTGATTTTAATTTAGCCGGATATAAAATACGAGTGTTGATACTTTAGAATTTAGACATTTCACTAGGAACCAGTATTCTTTATTTAAAGACATAGCATATGCAGAAAATTGTTGTCCTGAATTTTAATCTAACCTATGTACACAGTAGGTAAATAATCCCAAGATGTTACCATGAGCAGTTTATCTTGGTAGGACTTGACTTTAATTATTGACCTGATATAACCTGGCACGTTTTCTTTTCCAGTGCCAAAGGAAACTGCTTGTGTGAGAGAAGAAAATACAGTGAAAAACTCTTTTCTTTCATAAACCTTCCATATTATGTATTTTTATTTTTTCTTGCTGTGTTTGCCAGATCAGCAGTTCTGTTTTAGAAATGCTAGTCTTGATTTTATGAGATAAGTGCATTGAATCTCATTCTCCTGAGATCTGGTATCAAACTCGTTAATTGAAACTTCTGTATTAAGCATCTTAGCTTGAATAACTGCCACCAAAGATTTATCTCCTCATGTTGCATAGTACTAGTGTCTTTAAGGAGTTACAATTTAGAGCCATGACAAAGAAACTGAGTCAGCCAGGGATTTAATATATTTAATTACAAACAAAAAAAAAAGCCACAAGTTAAGCACTTTTGTCCTTCATAAGAACGGACTTCATCAGAACTAATTAGATCTGTGATAGCACAAAAAAAGTTCACCAAAAGTAGTAATCAACTTGTACAAAACATTTTTAAATAAAAAAAACAACCAAAGGGCCACTTCCACTTAAGTTTTCAAAGCTTAGCAGCCCATAGTTTTGGAACTGAATTAATTGATACAAATTCATTAAGACTGGGGGGAGGGGGGCTGTCATTCAGTCTAAACTGCCACAACTCCTTAAACTGTAACCTCATCTCCCATTGGTCACCTCTAGGACTGGAGGTGACCACTTCAAGAATACCAAATGCAAACTTGCTAAAATCCAAAGATTGCACACTATGTTTGTAAAGAGCACTATGTGTTTAAAGTTCTTTTAGTTTTACCTACATAGAAACAAGGTCATGTTTGACACTTATCTTTGGGTATTTGCTAGTGTTTTGCTGTTGATTCTACAGAGCACTTTAGTGGTGGTCAAAGGATGGACTTAAACAAAGGTAATGGTAATATGTTTACTTCCAATGGCCCTGGTCCAGTTAGATTTAATACCAACAGCAGAAGCTCCAACGTAAGGACAGCGTTCCGTAAATGTAAAGTAATCAGCACAAACAGTCACAGATGGAACGCCGAGGCTTGCAGGCAGTGGATGACTGCCGTATCACAAAAAACAGTTCAAAAGCAGTACAATCACGGCAACGTGAGCTTCAAAGAAGCTTCAAATAAACCACGAACACAACTCAGATATAACACCAGTGAAGGCAAAACAGGTAACCATAAATGTGCAGATAAGCTTCAAATCCAAGGACACATAAGCCACAAGCTCTATAATTTGAACGTTCTTTATTCAGTGAGCGCTTTCACCCCAGGCGGGTTTCTTCAGACTGTATAAAAAGTTAATTACAACACAGCCTATAAATACTCAGTAAAATCAGGTGATTAGTTAATTAAATCAATTGTAACACTATACAAGGCTAAGAACTAACATTACAAACTATTTGTGTGTCATAAGTAAAACTAGCATGTAAAAACATATATATAAAAATACACATTTAAATATACTGAAAAGAATTATTTAAAACACATAACTCTATAAGCTCCATACAAACATTTCATGCAATTATGTACTTACATCAACTATCCACTAGATGATGCTACATTGCATAGAAAATACCAATGTATAAAAACTAATACGTAAAAAATGTTACAAATAAATATGTGTATGCTTCAACCAGATTAGAGTCAATGTTCCTAAATTCATAATGATAAGAACTAACCAATATTGACTAACAATAAGAATTAAAAGTGGATGTTACCTCCTACAAAAATCAAAGAACAGTGGATAAATCATTTCACCACCTTCCTGAGCCTTCTCTTTTTAAGAAAAGGTTGAAGGCTAACCTTATCATTAAGCCCTGGAAAAAAGTCCGCCTTACATCTGATAATCCACTTAGTTTCCATTTCTAGGGTTAAGTTCTCTAGGTCACCACCTCTAGAATTAGAATCTACTGTCTGTATAACTAGAAAACTAAAAGTGTGTGCAGGACCTTTCGCTTTATGATGTTTGGCTAAAGCGTTCTTGTCATCCCCGACCCTCATGCAATAAACATGCTCCCTAATCCTTTCTCTCAGCGTTCTGTTGGTTTTCCCAATATAGAACGCTGAGCATGAGCAACACAAAGCTAGATAAACAACATTGGGCGTCTTGCAATTAGTCCCTGTGTTGAAATTAAATGTCCTGTCGAGTGAGGGTGGTTTGAAACTAGTGTCTGTATTGATAAAAATGCATTGATTGCAACCATTACAGGGAATGGTGTTGTATGATGGTGTGAGTACATCCTTAAAACTCCTGTGACATAATATCCTTTTTAAATTCAGACTGTTCTTATACCTAAACCTAGGTGTACTCCCAACCACACTGCTTATAGCATCTTCAACCTGTAGAACATGCCAGTGTTTATCTATAATTGCTCTAATATCAAAAATATCACTAGTATAAAATAGAGGTATTCTAACGTATTCAGGCCCACGTGTAACATTCAAATCTTCCTTCACACTCGGGTAATTTGTGGTACTAGAAAAATACGGTTTAGCCCTATTATCTCTCATAGTCAAAACTTCATTCTCAATACCTTCAATATGTGTAGCATTGTAGTCCCTTGCCAAAAATCTATTCCTCAGTCCCTCCAATTCATCTCTAAATCCAACCTCTGTAGGATTGAGTCTGGAGGCCCTTATAATCTGTCCCTTAACTACGTTCTCAAAAATATGCTTGGGATGCATACTACTATGATGTAATAAAGTGTTTTTAAAACATTCTTTCCTGTGGACAGAGGTATTAACTATACCATTAGATAGCCTAATAATATTGACATCTAGGTATGAAATGAACTCTTTTGAATAGTTCATTGTAAACTTTAGGTAATCAGTGAACCCATTGATTTCTTTCTCAAATTCCAATAATGATGTCTCATTACCAGCCCAAACCACAAAAAGGTCGTCCACAAACCTTTTATAGAAGAGTGCACACTGTTTGAAGTTCTTAGAAGGGAACAGTATTTCCTCCTCCCATTCAGCCATAACTATGTTGGCGTAGCTATTGGCACACGCAGTGCCCATAGCTACGCCATCATTCTGTAAATACATTTCTTCATTAAAGAAGAATATGTTGTTCTCTAAAATGATCTCTAAAAATAGAGCTAATAACTCGGCAAACTGGTATTTTCTATGCAATGTAGCATCATCTAGTGGATAGTTGATGTAAGTACATAATTGCATGAAATGTTTGTATGGAGCTTTTAGAGTTATGTGTTTTAAATAATTCTTTTCAGTATATTTAAATGTGTATTTTTATATATATGTTTTTACATGCTAGTTTTACTTATGACACACAAATAGTTTGTAATGTTAGTTTTTAGCCTTGTATAGTGTTTCAATTGATTTAATTAACTAATCACCTGATTTTATTGAGTATTTATAGGCTGTGTTGTAATTAACTCTTTATACAGTCTGAAGAAACCCGCCTGGGGTGAAAGCGCTCACTGAATAAAGAACGTTCAAATTATAGAGCTTGTGGCTTATGTGTCCTTGGATTTGAAGCTTATCTGCACATTTATGGTTACCTGTTTTGCCTTCACTGGCGTTATATCTGAGTTGTGTTCGTGGTTTATTTGAAGCTTCTTTGAAGCTCACGTTGCCGTGATTGTACTGCTTTTGAACTGTTTTTTGTGATACGGCAGTCATCCACTGCCTGCAAGCCTCGGCGTTCCATCTGTGACTGTTTGTGCTGATTACTTTACATTTACGGAACGCTGTCCTTACGTTGGAGCTTCTGCTGTTGGTATTATCTCTGATTTACTGTTTCCGACCGGAGGATATGGTGTTTGAACGGAGGGGATGAAATAGAGTTGGCATATGTACCGGAAGTTACCGGTGTGTCCGAACGGATGATGGGGAGATTTACGAACTATATTTCAGGTACTGAGAATGCTCTATTATTTTTCGAACCGAATGAGGAGCGTGGGTCTGAGATAGACAACGCTGAAGATTTGCTTAGATTGGCAGATGACCTAGAGAAGCTCGAGACTGATCTTTTAAAACTAAAGAGATTACAGCTGCAACGGCAGCATTTTGAAGCGTGCTTGCAAAAGCAGATTATACCTAGAGGGCTTCGAGTCCTCAAGATGCCTACTACAGGTAACCATTATCCTGAATTGTTATTGAAGTGGCAGAGATTAAATATGGAGTTGAGTTTCAATTACATGAGACTCCTCATTGATTATCATAGACCTGAGGAGGAATTGATAAAAGAGAAAGTGACTGAGACTTATAGACATATTAATATGAACTACCAGACCTCAAAAAAGACTTTGGGACTGGATAGATTGATGGACAATGTTTTGTTATATGAGAGGCGACTAACCAATCAAAAGAAGACCAAAATTGAAAGGGACTTAATTGATTTTAAAAACGGTCATGTCTTTACTTGGCCTAGAAATGTTGTAACTAATATGAATACACGTAACATTGGCACTAGGGAAGTTGAAATATGTAGTAATAATAGTAAAAATAGTATAAGTAGTACAAACAATGACACTAACAATGTTAATGTATCTACTAACAATGCCTTGACAAGTAATGTTTCAACCATTGACAATGCTGTTGTTGGCACTGAGGATGATTTGAACAGGAATGTAAATAATGTGAATTTATATCCCGTAGTTATTCAAAACAAAGGGAAGACGGTGTGTTTGGATAATAATGCCTCCACTAATGTTAGGGGCATAGTTAATTCGATCAACACCATGAATGGTGGTTCGATAGGGACTAAGAAAAAATCTGTATCTGTAGAGAATGGGAAAGCTAATGACCATGTGGTCCCTAGGATAGAGGTCCCTTTCCCCATTCAGTCCCCCAGGTTCAGAGGGAGATCCCGGTCCATGAGCAGGGGGAGACAAAAAAGAAAGGTAACAGATTTGGAACAAACAGGACCAACCTTAAAGAAGATGTGGGGAAAGAAAGGGAATCCTTAGTGATTAACCTGTCAAGAAGAGAATTAACTAGGTATGAGGAACAAGTCCTTAACAAAGGCTTATCCTTTATACCCTGTAAAACTAGTGACATCACTGATTCTATTATTGACATGAAGCTGTTTGCCAGGAATGTACAGCTAAGGTTAGATTTTGGAATGGTTGATAATGATAGAGTGACTGATAATTTCAAACCAGTGAGTGTCTATACACCAGTGCTACATCCCGTGCTAGAAACATTTACCAAACTTGTAGAGAGTGACTTATACACCCAGCACTCTAACAGAGATAATAGAATTAAGAAACATAAGAAAATGAACCTGACTTACCTTGAAAGGGAAGCCCTACAGGATTTGAGAATGGACAGGAATATCATTATCACACCTGCTGATAAAGGTGGTCCTATTGTAGTTATGGATTTTGTGCATTACATTAGCAACATGAATATTCTATTATGTACTGATAAATCCTATACAAAGGTTGATATAAATGAAGTAATGATGAAAATATTCAGAGTATATGACACAATAGACGACCTACTTAGGAGTAGGTTGATCAGGAAAGACTTTTATCAGTTCTTGAAGGTGAACCATCCGTTCATCCCCATACTTAAAGGTCTACCGAAAGTGCATAAGGGTTTAACAAATCCACCCATGAGACCCATTGTATCTGGACGGGGTTGGTTAACTGAACCATTCTCCCTTTTTGTAGAACATCATTTAAGAACTGTAGTGAATGACATTCCTCATGTGCTGAGAGACAGCAAACATTTCTTGTTGGACTTGTATGAATTTATTTCAGGTTTGAGTGATGGAATAGATTATTTCATGGTGACATTTGATGTAAAAAGCCTGTTCACTGTTATTCCTAATAAGATAGGTGTGGAAAGTGTACAGAATTATCTAAAGAAAAATACGGAAATGGACATACAGTTTGTCGAGTTATTAGCTCTATTTTTAGAGATCATTTTAGAGAACAACATATTCTTCTTTAATGAAGAAATGTATTTACAGAATGATGGGCTAGAAGTGGGCACTGCGTGTGCCAATAGCTACGCCAACATAGTTATGGCTGAATGGGAGGAGGAAATACTGTTCCCTTCTAAGAACTTCAAACAGTGTGCACTCTTCTATAAAAGGTTTGTGGACGACCTTTTTGTGGTTTGGGCTGGTAATGAGACATCATTATTGGAATTTGAGAAAGAAATCAATGGGTTCACTGATTACCTAAAGTTTACAATGAACTATTCAAAAGAGTTCATTTCATACCTAGATGTCAATATTATTAGGCTATCTAATGGTATAGTTAATACCTCTGTCCACAGGAAAGAATGTTTTAAAAACACTTTATTACATCATAGTAGTATGCATCCCAAGCATATTTTTGAGAACGTAGTTAAGGGACAGATTATAAGGGCCTCCAGACTCAATCCTACAGAGGTTGGATTTAGAGATGAATTGGAGGGACTGAGGAATAGATTTTTGGCAAGGGACTACAATGCTACACATATTGAAGGTATTGAGAATGAAGTTTTGACTATGAGAGATAATAGGGCTAAACCGTATTTTTCTAGTACCACAAATTACCCGAGTGTGAAGGAAGATTTGAATGTTACACGTGGGCCTGAATACGTTAGAATACCTCTATTTTATACTAGTGATATTTTGATATTAGAGCAATTATAGATAAACACTGGCATGTTCTACAGGTTGAAGATGCTATAAGCAGTGTGGTTGGGACCACACCTAGGTTTAGGTATAAGAACAGTCTGAATTTAAAAAGGATATTATGTCACAGGAGTTTTAAGGATGTACTCACACCATCATACAACACCATTCCCTGTAATGGTTGCAATCAATGCATTTTTATCAATACAGACACTAGTTTCAAACCACCCTCACTTGACAGGACATTTAATTTCAACACAGGGACTAATTGCAAGACGCCCAATGTTGTTTATCTAGCTTTGTGTTGCTCATGCTCAGCGTCTATATTGGGAAAACCAACAGAACGCTGAGAGAAAGGATTAGGGAGCATGTTTATTGCATGAGGGTCGGGGATGACAAGAACGCTTTAGCCAAACATCATAAAGCGAAAGGTCCTGCACACACTTTTAGTTTTCTAGTTATACAGACAGTAGATTCTAATTCTAGAGGTGGTGACCTAGAGAACTTAACCCTAGAAATGGAAACTAAGTGGATTATCAGATGTAAGGCGGACTTTTTTCCAGGGCTTAATGATAAGGTTAGCCTTCAACCTTTTCTTAAAAAGAGAAGGCTCAGGAAGGTGGTGAAATGATTTATCCACTGTTCTTTGATTTTTGTAGGAGGTAACATCCACTTTTAATTCTTATTGTTAGTCAATATTGGTTAGTTCTTATCATTATGAATTTAGGAACATTGACTCTAATCTGGTTGAAGCATACACATATTTATTTGTAACATTTTTTACGTATTAGTTTTTATACATTGGTATTTTCTATGCAATGTAGCATCATCTAGTGGATAGTTGATGTAAGTACATAATTGCATGAAATGTTTGTATGGAGCTTATAGAGTTATGTGTTTTAAATAATTCTTTTCAGTATATTTAAATGTGTATTTTTATATATATGTTTTTACATGCTAGTTTTACTTATGACACACAAATAGTTTGTAATGTTAGTTCTTAGCCTTGTATAGTGTTACAATTGATTTAATTAACTAATCACCTGATTTTACTGAGTATTTATAGGCTGTGTTGTAATTAACTCTTTATACAGTCTGAAGAAACCCGCCTGGGGTGAAAGCGCTCACTGAATAAAGAACGTTCAAATTATAGAGCTTGTGGCTTATGTGTCCTTGGATTTGAAGCTTATCTGCACATTTATGGTTACCTGTTTTGCCTTCACTGGTGTTATATCTGAGTTGTGTTCGTGGTTTATTTGAAGCTTCTTTGAAGCTCACGTTGCCGTGATTGTACTGCTTTTGAACTGTTTTTTGTGATACGGCAGTCATCCACTGCCTGCAAGCCTCGGCGTTCCATCTGTGACTGTTTGTGCCAGTTAGATTTAAGTCAACTTATCTGAGGGCAATGATGCATGATGCCTGTTAATGACTTTGAGACTTGGCTTAGAAAATATTTTTTTTTCATTGTGAATGTAATCTTTACCACAAGTGTTTCCAGTAATTCCTTTGCGAGTGAGATATTCAGAGTAATTTATGGGTTTAAAAAACTTATTAAATTATGTAGTTTGAAGTTAGAAAACATGTATTTTCAGGACTGTCTTTACCTCATGATCATTCAGCAAGGGCTGAGAATTTATACATTTCCTAATGGAGTGGTTCAAAACTCCCAGTTTAATTTAGAACTTGTTAACATGCTTGATCAGTATGGTTCTGAATTAATGTGTGGTTTAATTCAACATAGTGACTGTAGTATCAGCCAATTGTTAGTTGTGGTGAATTGCTTATACACTAAAATCAGAAAAGACTTGTTACCCACTTGTAAATCTGTTTATGACAATGTTTTTATAAAAAGGTGGACAGACATTGGGACATTATGTGGTTTTGGAAGTGTAAGAAGTTAAGTGGGGATACCAAACAATATCATGAAAAAGGGCATATCCTCTTAACAAAAAAATTACTAAACAAGGGTCTAAATGTTTCCTGTCCCCTTGTGAATTCTGATTACAACTTGGGTGTCATGGATCCAGTTTGGGGGGAATATCAGTGATGATGTCAATACAGAAGATGGGTTTTCTGTGTCAAATTTCCTGAACTCCCAATTAGATAACCCCCCACCTCTTGGTGTGCAGATCGAAAAGGCTAGCCAGCCAACAAACAGGAGGGGGAATGATTTCCAGCGATGAATCTGAAACAAGAATGGGAGGGGGAGGGGAAGAGATTGAACAACTAATGGTCCCCCTACACTGAATGATATTATACACACCACTTTTAACGATATTATGGTTACACACAGAGGTTTTCACATTTTTAATTATAGCCACTTGGAGATCTATCACTTTAACATTTTTTGAAAAGGGGTTCATATTTATCCCCAGTAAAAGGATTAAGTTTGTGGTCACTATTTTAGAACTCTTAGAACTTTTCACAGGGAAACTAAATTTAGCTATCCATTTTTCAGGGACTAAGAAGATACATGGAAATAACTCTATAACAAAGAACAGTACTTTCAATCATCACTACATTCCTTGGCTCAAACCTTTGAAAAGGCTTGTAGAGTTGATGTGTATATGTTTGATTAACCTGGAAAGAGATTTTTGAAGGAAAATCTTTTGAATGATGAGCAAGCTATTTAGGGTGCCTGATTGGGGGGGGGGGGGGGGGTAAATCTCTCTCTGTATTATGAAACCAAATAAGGGGAGGTGTAGTTATTTTCAACTATTAATTATTCAAGTGTGATTTTTAAGATTCTGCATGATGAGAACACATTCTAAAGAATCCAAACACAGAGTGAATATTACTATGGCAAAGACAGATTTACAACTGGAGGATATTTTTCTTCAAGCAAGATTTCCAAACGTGTTTGAATTTTTAAATAATCGGAGGTCTTTAATCCCAACTATTTTTGGGATCCCAAAAATTCATAGACATTTTTTAACCCCTTTTTAGACCCATTGTGGCTGCCCTGGGTTCAAAAACTTTAACAGAAAGTTAAAGCACTATTGGGTACCATACTACATATACTAAAAGATTCTTGTGATTTTCTTGGAAGAATTGATAATTTATGGTGAAAAGATATTGGGTTTCTCACTGTGGATGTTGTATACCTATTCACTTGTAATCCCAAGGAGCATGGTTTAGATCTATTTCAGAAAGCTTTCCTCATCAGTAATTTTCTTTCCAGTGACAAGGTAGGGCTTATCACTAAATGTATTGATACTGTCCTTCAAAACAACTTTTTTTTCCTTCAGAGAATTGTACCAACAGGAAGGAAGAGTTTCTATGTGTGCAGCATGCTCCCCTGTGTTTGCAAACTTAGTCAAGTTGAGCTGGGAAATGCATTTATTTACCACCCTTTTTTTTCAAAATTGTGGTCTATGTTTGCACTTTTTGGATGATATTTTCATCCTATGGATTGGACTACATGTGATTATTCCAGAATGCTTTGATTACTTGGGAAATACCAAACATTTTTTGAGGTTTACCTATAAGTTTGACAACAGTGACATGAATGAATTTAAGAAAATGCATATATGAACATGGTTATGACATTAAGAGAAAAAAATAAGTGCTCTTTATAAATATAGTTTGCAATGTTTGAATTTTAGTAAGTTTGTGTTTGGTATTACTGAACTCGTTGCCCTCAACACTAGGGGTGTCTCGTCGGAGATTAGGTTAGAATATAAGAAGTTATTGTGGCAGTTTAGATTGAATGTCACAAGCCGCACCCCCCCCCAATGTAATGAATTTATATCAATTCAGTTACAAAATTACGAGCTGCTAAGCTTTGAAACATTGTTTGTGGTAGTGACACTTTGGTTGTCTTTTATTAAAATGCTGTGGAGAATTTATTATAGATTTTGAAAATTGTGATGCTAGTTTTAACATATTCAACAGGGTACTCATACTTGGTATGAACTGTATGTAATGACAATCTGTTTTCAGTATTTTAGGATTGTATACATATGGATTTTGTATGATTCCTTTAACAGTTGATTACTACTTTTGGTAAAACTTATTTAAATGTGGTGATGTCACATATCTAATTAGTTCTGATGAAGTCTATTCTTATGGAGGATAAAAACTCTTAACTTGTGGCATTTTTTTTTATATAATTAAATTATTGAATCCATGCCTGACTCAGTTTTTGGTCGTAACTCTAAATTGTGCACTTTTGGTTGTGATTACTTAGTTAAGTCGGTGGACAGGCATGGTATTAGACGTTATTGGTCTTTAAGAAATTAATTTGCTCTGGAACATCTGGAATTGCTTGTGACATTCTTTTATTTATTGTTCTAGTAGTGTCTGACATTATTTGAATATATTCCTTCTCATGGCTGCTAAGATCCAAAGATAAGTTTTATGAGGCAGAGTCCTAGAAATTCTCTAGTTGCTCAGAACTTTTTTTTTTCACAGAAAATTATTTAGATTTGAGTCAAGATGTCAAAGAGCTGTGATTTCTTATTCTGGACATTTATTTCAGTCAGGATAATATTTTACCATTAAAATTCCTATCAGAACTTTACTGTTTCCTAGATGAGGACCTTATTGTGGCAGACATTTATACATTAGTGCTAATTCTGCAGTTAAATAATTTTTCAACTAAAAGGTATGTTGTTGTATCTTTCGGCTTTTCCCGGTTAGGGGTCGCTACAGCAGAACTCCGGTCCGCTAATGATTGGCAGTAGATTTTTACGTACCAACTTGCCAGGCCTGACGCACAACCTTCAACGAAGGTACGCCCATTCACGCACATCTCCACACAGAAGACACTTTAGCTGAGAATCGAACAGGACAACGTCTTACTGTGAGTAAAAGTACAAAATGGAAACATTACATTTGTAAGAATCAAGGGAGGTAGTAACTTGGGTTCCAAGAAAAAAAAAATGGCGTACAGATGGAAAGATATTTCACTTTATCAATAAAAGAAATAATTCATGACCAAAGAATGACACAAACATGTAGTCCATCCTATGAAGGACAGAGATAATAGTCCTTAAGCTTATAGAATGAGTGAAAGAATGAAGTCAGATGAGGATATTATACTAGGCACAGGAAAAAAAAAAAACATAATCTAGGATATTTACCTGGACTGAAGACCCATCTGTAAGGGCTGCCTGCTTTTTTTCCTAACGACCTAAAAAAGCATTGAAAGACTATTCAGTCCAAATCACATCCTCTTTTTTTATGTTAGCCCTATGCAGTCTCTATACATATAAAATAATTTATCAAAATATGGTAATGTTTTACAATGAAATGGAAGTCAGAAATGAAGAAATAAACCTAATAGTATAATGGGAGTGTGTGATGTGAGATAATAAATATATTGACATCATGTGTTTTCCTTAGCAACAGTAGAAAACTCCACCTGAACTGGACTGTGGTAAGACAGAGTTCTATATACACAACAATGGAAACAGCTCTAAAGGACAGTTGTGCTATTAATTTGGCATTAGGGAGCCAAATTCAGTGAATATGCCTCAAAGGCTTATGCCTGTTGTTACAGGAACTATTGCTAATCCTATCAAAATGATCATTGATAAAAGTCTGCAGGTAAAGGCAGTGCCAGCTTTCTGGAAATAGACAGTGGCTGTACCTTTTCCCAAGGTTATGTTAAACTGGGTAACTATGGATCCATTGTGTGGAAGTCCCTTAGTACAAGATCTTTGATCATGTGATACACAACAGTATGACTATTAATTGCATAACAACATATTCTCTGATAACCAAGCATGGCTATCACACTGTAAGAATTGGAGACACCATTAATATCTCCTGCAAAATTAAAACTCATCTTAACAAGCCTGACTCTCTGGCAATACATTTCTCAGCTCTTTCTAAGGTTGTATGGTATTGTAGACTATGTTCATCTAGTTACAAACTGGCAGACTTCATACAAGTAAGAAAATGGAAATTTAGAATTGTTTTTGTATGAAAAAGAAATGCAATAACAGTAATTAGGGAACTATTCACCACCAGGTTTAAATAAACTAATCTGAAACCTGAACTGAAAACAAGAGGTTTGAGATAAACTGTTTTAATGTTGGTGTTATGCTGTGTGTTTGTGTGCACCATTGCATTTGGACTTGCATGGGGGAAACAGCGTCATCAAGGAGGACAGGGCATTGGTTTAGTTGTACTCAGAGGCATGGATTGAAAGCAACAATGCCCATTAATACCAAATGTTTAGACAAAACATAACTTGTGCAGGGGAATGGGTTAAGCCTAAAAGAGAAAAGCACTCCCTTGGTAGCAGTGTGAAGCTGATGCAACATGCCTTAAGATCCTCACCAGCCTGAATGTCATTGGAGAGAGCCTAGGGGAAGACATAAGAGTTCAATACACCTGGTGAACACAGAACAGTTTGCGGTATCTGATGATGGTCTACAGTTGAGAAATCAGAAATAGAAAATATGCTAAAGGGTATTATAAAGACTCATCTGAATTACTTTTAGGTGTCCCTCAGGGCTCAATCCTGGGTCTTCCCCTATTTAATAACTGTATTTATTAATAACCTCCACACCTGCACTCTTTAGTTCAATATGCAGATTACTCATTATTATGTGTGGCCTCAACAATAAATAAGCTCTAAGACATTACCCAAAAATCTTTCTCCTCTGTGGAAAACTGGCTCAAAGTATAAAACCTCTTACTCATCCCCAGAAAACCTAAGATATTGCTTTTCATCTCAAAAAGCTGGCAAAATCAAAAGCAATCTTTTACCATAAAGTCAAGAAATAATGCTGTCATTGAAACTGCAATTCACAGCAAACACATTATAATAGATGATAATCTCAAATATGACCAGCATATACTGCCCACTATTAAATCTACAAACCAGAAACTAGGTTCCTTTTATAGGATCAATGAATTCCTTACAGATACTGCAAGAGAAACTCTAGCCACTGCCTTCTTACTGCCAACTCTCTTATACTCCATTCCTATCCTTACAAACTTAAACAATACTCAAAGAAATTTCCTAATGCTACAATAAAATAGCTAAATTTGCCACCAGTCTTCCTCACATGACCCACCATTGTCATAGCTTAATGCAATTAAACTAGCTTGAACTAAACAACTACCTAACATATTCACAACAAACTACAGTACAAAAACTCATTCATCATCCAGAAAAATGCCCTGCACTATGAAACGTGTTACTGCCCTACTGTCTAACAACAGAACTCCATTCTAGTAACAAATTCTTGCTACTAACAAATTAGTCAAATAATGTCTCAGGAGATTCGTTGTACTCCCAGTATGTTGCTAAACTCTGGAATAGTATCTCCACACAAATTAAACTCTCCAACAGACTCAGTAGTTTTAAACCATTGCTTAAACAACATCTTA
Organism: Protopterus annectens; assembly: GCF_019279795.1. Lineage (NCBI taxonomy): Eukaryota > Metazoa > Chordata > Ceratodontiformes > Protopteridae > Protopterus > Protopterus annectens. Next base: position 411,635,455 of record NC_056749.1, read on the forward strand.
AACAATACTAGTCCTGCACATGCTTATCACCAGGTTAAGACTTTGTGCTCACCATATGATACTCCCCAAATACTTTCTTTAAACAGAATGCTCACAAACTCTCACTGAAATGACAAAACAATTTTATACATAACTGCTGCCTGTACAATCCATTAAGTTGCATGTGGGCTTTCTTCAGTAACTTCTACCTCTGTAAAATCTTATAATGTATCAATGTAACTACAGTATGTGTATACAATGTAAACAGAAATGTAACTACTCTGTGTTTAACTGAAGCTAAGTATAATTTATTTTTATTTTATTTTACATTTGTTAACCGGGAAAGTCCGACTGGATACAGGTCCATTTTCAGCAGAGGCCCGGGGAGAAAAGCTCCAAATGTACAAAAACAAGTGTAAATACAGCTAAATTATCACAAAACTGAAATTTGTTTAATGATATGTACACACAGGTACATGTTTTTCTCACATACACACAGCAAAAATTGGAAGCAAGTAGCTGAGAAAGAAATAATTAAAGATTTCATCTGAAAAAGGAAAACGCATATTAAAGGAAGTTATCATACTGCTATCATACATCGTAGTGTTAACTTTAAATCTTTCCAGTAGGTGGGTGATACACAGAATTTTAAACAGAGAGTCAGAGTTTTATTCTTGTAATGAGGTTCTCATTTATGAATTATGTTTGAGTGGGGGTTAGTCAGGGTTTGTACAGGGACAAAGCCACTGCATTTCTATGTATTTCCTAAGGGATTTTTTGAATTGGGATAAGGAGGGGTCAGTGGTGAGTTAAACAAGTGGAGCTTTTCTCTCCGGGCTGCTGCTGAAAATGGGTATTTTCCCAGTAAACAAAGACAAATATATACATATAGATGTGTGTGTGTGTGTATGTATGTGTGTATATATACACATACATAAATATATATTTATATTTATAATATGTGTGTGCGTGTGTGTGTATATATATATATATATATATATATATACACACACACACACACACACACACACACACACACACACACTCACTCACATGCACGTGCGCACACACACGGAGGGGAGAGAGAGATTTTATTTCTTTTGGACCTATTACTTTAGTGTTTGTTTCAAGAATGCCCCTTAGGTAAAGAGTCTAATGCAAAGACTATGATTATTCATGGTAAATAAATGGTTTTCAGTCAGTGTGACCTGATGGGGCATACATAAATAGATGGCATAAATAGTGCAGAAGAAAAATCTAAATGTTGTGATAATGTGTACCTGTTTATAAAATGAGATTCTACACATTTTCACAGAATTCATATGAATTTCTAGGCAATTTATTCTTACAGTCATCAGAGCTTGCCAGCACTCACCCTCAAACTGTGCCTCATTTCTCAAGGAGGGCTGAGCTGGTTAGTCCACAGGTAAGTTTGTGGCTATCCCTCCAGTCACCCAACTTCTGTCTACAGGATGATAATGTAATTTCACTTCTTATCTTGCAGGAGCATTTAATCCCACAGATGAAAGAAGTGCAGTGTAATGACTCTGTATCTCTCTAGCTTGTTTTATTTATTTGCTATGGAAGATTTAAATCCCTGGGTTTGCTGTTTGCTGAGCTATTAGACCAAATATAACAGAGCAAATACAACAGGATTTCTAATGGCACAGTAGGTAAGGTATAGATTGCCCCTCAAGAGTCTATACGATGCTGAGTAAAGGAATAGAGCACCTAGCCTCTTTTGGTAGATTGGGATCTTTAAGACTGAATTCTTCTTAGTTAAGAGCTGCTGGGACTTCTCTAGTTTGATATGTCAAGTGATGTACATCCTAAAGTGGGCTCTACAATTGGTCTAATCAGTGTTGAATATAAGGGAACAATGACATCTTTAGATCTGAGTGATGTAACTCTAGATATTGTGATAAATAAGAAGAAATTTCTGACTATAGATGCCATATAATGATTGACGGAGAGAGTGGTTTACCTAGGTACCTGACTACATTTTTATTTAGAAGGTAGTATTGTCTGAGCTACACATTGACAGTAGTTGTTTGCCAGGTGAAATGATACTAGACTTTTTTAAGTTTAGTTTAAGCCCATTTTCAGTACACCAGGGTATTAACTAAGTTAAGCTCCACATGTGTTAGAGGAGGTATTGTAAATATCACCCATTCTGCAATTATCTGCAAACTTAATTAACCAGTGGTCCAGGTTCTTGGCTTGGAGATTAGAAATACATAATGAAAAGGAGGCAGCCCCATTGCAAAGCCCTGGGGAGCTCCACTAGTTGCTGTCATGCTTTCTTATGATGCACCTGCCACATAAACTATATGGGTTCTGTCTTTTAGCCAGTTTTCTATCCATCATGTCACATCCATCCATCCATCCTCAACCCTTTTTTCCCATTTTTGCACATGGAGTCGGGGTGTCACTTCAACAGTGACAATCATCTTGAGCCAAGGTTTATACCTCCCGCTGGCTAGCCCTGCCATGGTAGTTCATTCATACCACTCATTTGCACACAGTCTCACACCTATGGGCAATTTAGAATGTCCAATCCACCTACTGCATGTCTTTGGAATGTGGGAGGACCACCCAGAGGAAGCCCACATGACTGCAGGTAGGACATGCAGACTCCGCATAGAAGGCACTCCAGCCAAGAATCAAACAGGAAAACCTCTTGCTGTGAGGTGACAATGCTAACCGCTACACCACCATGGCCACCCTTCCATCATATCACATAAGGATCCGTATATAAAGCATTTGGCTTATTGTATGATGCTTAGGTGAGGTATGAAGTCACGTGCTTTGTTTAGGTCAAAAACACTAAAAACAGCATGTCCACTATCAACAGCCAGTGTGACCCTCTCAAAGATGTTAACTAGATTTACTAAGAAAGATCTCCCTTTGACAAAGCTAAACTGTTAATGAGTTTAGTCTAATGAGATTTTTGATGTCATAGTTGAAGAGATCAGTTATGTTACTTTCCATTGTTTTGCAGATCAAGCTTGTAAGGATGATAATTACTGGAGTCTGTGATAGGGCCACCTCTGTGATGTGTCATAAGTCATGAACAAATCCTGTTGCTAAGCTTAAGCTAAACAAAATGAGGGGAGATTCTGCACAAGCATGTTTAGTACTACTTATTAAACATCCAGGTATCCTGTCAGGTCCCAGGAAATAAATATTTTTGTCTTTGATAATACCTTCAGAACATGTTCCTTGATGATAATGGGGAGAGGAGGTGTAAGGGATCGTATAAGTTTGAATAGATGTCTTGGGGTAAAGTTTGCACTTCAGTGTTGTTATTGTTGTTGTGTCTTTCAGCTTTTCCTGGTTAGGGGTCGCCACAGCGGAACTCCAGTCTGCTAATGATTGGCAGTAGATTTTTATGTGCCGAGTTGCCAGCCCTGATGCACAACCTTCAACGAAGGTACGCCCATTCACGCATGTCTCCACACAGAAGACGCTCAAGCTGAGAATCGAACAGGACAACATCTTACTGTGAGGTGACAACACTACCGCAGCACCACTTGCTAATATTTTGGCAATATTGTTTGGATCAGAGTGAGTGGTCTCATTTTTAGAGAAGTTATGAGCATTGCTGGGTATTTTTCCTTGGTTTCCTAACATAGATAAAGGAGGACATGATGTTGTTATACTCAGCTTCCAAAGCTAATTTAACTTCATGGGTTGCTTTACTAGCCCTAATAGTATTTTTTGGCTCCTTGGCAATTTTTTATGCTATCCTTGTGAGGACATTTGGATTGACTGCCGAATCTAAGGAGTTTTTTTTTGTCTTATGTTGGTGGACCACTAGGATAATGTGTGCCAGCCTTTCCCAGGTGTGTGTGTGTGTGTGTGTGTGTGAAAATCAAATCTCAGAGTATGTGTGTAAGCTGCTTGGAGCAGGAACACACAGCACTGGTTTCACAGAGAGAGAGTGGTGGAGGACTTGGCTTGGACACTAGGCTGAGGACTGAACTCTACAGCTGTGCCAGTGGGGAGTCTTATTGTGAACCTGGAGAGAAAATGAGAGAAACCCAGACTGTGGACTTAGTGTGTTCTCTGTGCACTAAGGGAAATTGTGCTTGATGCAGAGAGCTGAATCGAGGAATACTGTGTGTATCTATGTTTGTTCTAAGTGAATGTCCCTTTCCAGTGTCAGTGGTGAGGATTCAGACTCCTTGATTACTGGCCCAGAGAGGGGACATCACAAATTTTAACAGGCTGACCACTTAAACAACAAAATATAGTGTAACTAACTGGAATTTATCAAAATAAGAACTTAAAACTCTCAATTCTGCTGTTATAAGGTCTGAATGGGATAATGACAAACAAAACAAAATAAACTGTTAAAAGAAATAGCTTACACTGACAAAATAATTTAAACTGATAAAAAGCAAAGAAACTCACTAGAATATGTTACTAAGCCTGGAAATCATCAGCAGGTGAGTTGGAAGGCCTAGAGACCAGCAGCAGATGGATATAAACAAGAGCCAATGATTCAAAAAAAATACTTCTCAGAAGTCAATAGCCAAAAAAAGTTACTGTTATAAAATTGCCTCCAATCTCTTGAACTAGCTTAGTTGTCTTATGTCTCACTAGAGGAAAAACAAGGTTTGTTTCTAGCAGTTACTCAACTTAAATGTAACAATATAGCTACTTATTGCAGCTTGTTAAAATAAGAGCTACAAACACTTAATTCACTTGTTATGGGGTCTGAATGATAACAGCGGTAAATAAACTGATAAAAAATTGAATCAGATAAGAACTGCCAAAAATAACTGAAAATTGATAAAAGGCAAAGCAAATCACTAGAAGCACTAATTCACTTGGCACAATGTCTAAAATCCAGCAGAGAGCTTATTAATGCAAGCAATTGATAAGCTTATGTGGCAATAGTAAATCTATCATACAAGGCCATTTTAGTCTACCTCTAAATTTTATGGTATAATCATCATGTTGTACAGTCTCAGTGCATGTCCAGTCCAAAACACAAGTCCTAGGAATATTAAGTGGTTAGAGCAGCAATGCATCACATTAATTCCCTAACAAAACCATGCTATAAAGATTACATTGCAGGTACTTGAATCGCAACCACTTAAACTACTGTCCCAAAGCCAGAGACCTGAGCTCTTTGTAGCTTGGCTAGGCTGCTATTCGTGCTTGAACTTGTATATTATATAAGCTTGGGATAATAGCTGTGGGGAGGGAGTTAGGGGCTTAGATTTAGGCAGCCATCTGAGACTTTAGGATTGGGAAGGGGAGTTGGAGTTTTAGGGTTAGGCAGTGATCAAGAAAATTTAGGTTTCAAGAGGTGAGTTAGAGTTTCAGGCTTAGGAATCAGTCAGGGTCTTTAGGATTACAGGAGTGGAGGTTTGGGTTAAGGGACTGAGGAGGTCAGGTTGGGAATCGAGTGAGAGTTTTAGGTTTAGGGTTTGTGTTCAGGCAGGACTAGGAAATGTGTAGGACTGGGTGTTGGGAGGCATGCATATAAAGTGGAGGTCAAGCTAGTGGTAGTTAGAGCAAGTGATAGCAATCAGGTATACTGTGACCTACATGCACCTGGGTACCTATATCACTTGAGATATCAATAAATTGTCCCTCGGTATAAGAACAAAAACTTTAGATATGACTAAAGAATTGCAACTTTTATCCACAATACATGATACATCACCTTGTCATAAAATTCAATAAAAGATATAGTTTATAATCTGTGAAATATGGAAGAGATGAATGCTTAGAAGATTGTGAGAGCATTATTGTGCTTAGACAATAGGCTGTTAAATTGGTTTCTATTTATTTCTTTTTTTATTTTTAATATGAAATAATTCCTCCACCTAATATTTCCAACTTGCTGTAGCATATGTAATTCTTGCTGGTGGAAGAATTTTACATCCAAAATATAACTTGTGTGTATTCAGCGTCTGCACACACATTTATTCAGAAGCACAGATGGATAGGCTCATACACATATGAGTAGAAGCACACATACAAAGTTACAACTACTGTTGAGTGAATACACTCAGATGTCTCAATGTCATCAAATGAATGAAAAAAAAAGTGTACAGTGTTTTGCAACCCCCTCTCCCATGCGTATTAACAGTCTCTGATTTTGTGTCATTGCTCTTCTGTGTTTAATTTGCTGGTAAATCACTGAGGATGAAAGTGACAGATTTCCATTTTTGCTGTTTAGGTAATATGTACAATGGACTGCCTGTTGCAGTCAGAAGACATTAGTATACACTGTCTATGCCGCTCACTCAGGTTTCTGTACTTCTCTCAGTCTTTTCATTGTTCTCTCTCTCATGCACACATACTTCACTTTTTTTAATTGATTTATTTTTTTTTTTATTTCACACTTGCTAAAGAGCAAAGTGGTGCTTAAAGGAAAACTTCAACTTGGAACTGAAAAAACTGTGAGGGGTTTTCTTGTTATCTTCATTGTCTGAGCTATGTTAACGCCTTAAAATAACTTTAGGTGCTTCTTATAGAATCTTTACCCTTCTACAAACTGGCCATCAATGGGACCTTTAACTTTATATTAGTCATGCTAGACACAAGGAAGTGATGACTGCTCCCGTCTTTTAAGATACAGTGATAACAACGAGAGTCATAGTCATCTTCCAGACCTCCTGTAGCAGGGATGCTTGCATTTTATCCCTGATTAACCATCTTAGTAATTTCTCTCAGAACCTGTTACAAGCCATTCAGAACAATTTTATGACTAGTAAAAGAAAGCAGCTAAATTCCAGGCTATTACAAGGATTGTTTTTTTTGTAGTTCTGTTACGAGCACTGACAGACCCTTCCCCACACTTTTCCTCAGATTCAAAGGACATGTTCTGCTACTCACTAGAGTCTGCAGCAGTAGGAAGATTTTTTTTATCCTGAATAATGGAAAATATGCTAATATCTTGCTATTTTTTGCTCAAAACTATTTTACACGTACAGTACAAAAACAAAGTACAGACATCTGTTCTTGAATTTATGTCAGGATGTTTTTTTAACTGAGGCACAAATGCCTTCATACAGTACATTTTTACACTTTTGCTCCATTGCTAACCCTTAATTTATAATGCAGCATACTGACAACCTCATTAAAACCATAATTCTTGAGCATGGCATTAGTACTTATGTGTATAAGTCTAACACTTTCTATAAAACTGTTGTGATCACAGATGCCACCATTTACAAGTGGATCACTATACAAAATATGTACACAGCTATTAAGGTTACTGTATTTTCCAGATGCCCAAAGTGGGATGATCTTACTGAAAGTTAAGATTTGATAATATACAGAAGTATTTTCTAGTATCTTTCAAGCTACCTTTCCATTTGCATGCTGCAATAAAGGCCATCTGCTTATCTGAAAGGTTTTCACTGAGAGCAGTACATTGTGTTCAGTGCTCTTGAGGGCTAAGTTTGTGAACAAAGTACTGCTGCAGGATAAAGAATCAGCCCTGTCACTGCAGTTAAACTTAATGTGAAGTCTTATTGTTGAAATGTATACTACAAATAATATGTCTGATTTGGTACAAGTCAATAAAATATAACATCCCCAGTATTTAAATCCTAATAGTCCTCTGCAAAACAACTATCAAAATATATCTACTGTAATATTAAGTAGAAGTGTAAAGGACTGTGCTGTTACATTCCTACAGACTCATTCTTTCAGAACTGAGCAAAAAAGTAAAAGAAAAACTGGTTTAGATTTTTAAAAATATGTAAAATCAGCTAGATTTGACATTTAACAGCCAGTAATACCAGCATTATTTAAATTGCAGTAGCAGCTGGAAATTTAAGGATGAATGAAGCTGAGACATCTTTTTAAGTATCCAAATATAGTAGATTAAAGGTGCTCAGTGTTATCAGAAAACAAATGTTTTGAGGCTCTGGAAGGAAGATTCTTTTATAAGCAAGTTTCTTCGGGTCTAGCAAAAATAAAGGCTATAGGTAATGACATAGTCAAATGCAGAAGGAGGAGTGATTTTATTGAATGAGCTTCCAGATTTTACAACATATTTATTGAATACAGCCCACGTGCTCCTGAAAACAGAAATGAAACCCCAAAAAATGTTATATCACTTTTCTGCTTTGAGGAGTGCATTAATATAGTGAGAGCAGCAAAAATAATTTTCTATGATAAGGATTTATGGGTCATTGCCATAGTGATGAGAAACCTAAATCAAGAGAACAGCCAAATATTTTTTCATGAATCAGAAGTCCTACTCCAGTGTATTCTCTCAGATTAAGTACAATGCAGGCACATATGTGAAGTGAAATGTTTCTTCAACTAAAGCTCTGCCCATTTAGACAGAAAAATATATTTGAAGTTCAGTGTTGAAGTAGCCTTACAGATGTTATATTAAAAGATACAAATATGGGCATTGTATAAAGCCTTCACTAAGCATTGATGGCCATATTTATTTAAATTTTGCATGATTTATTCATGCTATTGGAAGAAGGTCTTTTGATGGTGGAAGAGCGTAATATTTTAGTATATTCATATCATAAATTGCCAGATATCTTAGGTGCAAGATCACAGTACAGCAGATATTTATATATTTAAATAGTACAGGGTGTAGGGGATGCATGGGCAGGGGCTATACTCCACTGCAAAAAACATGCTTTTTTTTTTAGCCTCATTGTCTTTGTGGTCAAACTTTTAATATTTTAAATGTTTGACACACACACACACACACACACACACACACACACACACACACACACACACACACACACCTGCCTTCAGTTGACATATCACTGCTTGTAAATGGTCTAAATGTTGTGTCTTTCGGCTTATCCCGGTTAGGGGTCACCACAGTGGAACTCCGGTCCGCTAATGTTTGGTAGTGGATTTTTACATGCCGAGTTACCAGCCCTGATGCACAACCTTCAATGAAGGCATGCCCATTCATGCATGCCTCCACACAGAAGACGCTCTAGGTGAGAATCGAACGCGACAACGTCTTGCTGTGATGTGACAACGCTACTGCAGCACCACTACCACGGGTCTAAATGTGATGTAATATTTCACCTAATATTCATGTGCACTACATACTAACACCTACAACTCTGATAATGAGAAATGGTTATTTTATCATCATCAGTGTTAGTTTTCTTATAGATTTATAAGTACTATTGCAGTTCGGTGGTTTACCACAGTAGGTTGGATTGTGAATGTTAATGGTACACTCTCAGGGTTTTTCCTTTTTTTCCACTGTAGTGTAACCAAGTTGTTGGTATGTATAGGTTAGTTGGATGTGGGGTGGGGGGGGCCACACTTATTTATTTTTGAGGTAGTCTAGTTTTAAATATAAAGTGTGTTACTTTTGTTTCATTCGTGCTCGTGTGTGTATGTGTATGTATATATATATATATATATATATATATATATATATATATATGTATATATATAGAGAGAGAGAGAGATAGATGGGGGGGTCAAAGCTGAAATGACTTGGTTTTATTTTTTACCAAATAAGAGAGGAATCCCACTAAAACAATAATAAAAGCAAGACGACAATTTGTAGTGAAGTAAATAAGTAAACTCAATGTAATGCAACTGTATAAAAAGAAGGGTTAAAAATAAGGCTAAGACAACAAAAGAATAAAAAAGCAAATGGTAAATTTCACAAGAAGATGAACAAAGAAGAATTTTCATTCTTTCTTTTATTTATTTTTATTTGCCCCTGAACAGTGGAATGATGGCAGTCATAATGGAAAGGAGAAAGGTACTAGGACAAGATCTGATCACAAATTGAGATGCAGGCACAGATGTATAATCATTTGAACAGCATCCTCTGATGGGAACAGACAGTTTTACTGTACAACACTTGGACGGAAGGAAGAAAGGGAGCAGCAGTTTTAAATTCTGGATGTTTGATAATGGCCATCTTGCAGCCTGATTGAATAGTGACCTCAGCACTAGAGAAGCTGACCCATCATTACAGAAGTAAGTATTTGATACTGGCATGTCCATCGTGAGTGGGAGGAAGGCAGTCTAGACTACTACACTTCTGACTCACAGTGGAGAATTGGTTACAGAGCAGGCAGCTCTGAGAGCTATAAAAACGTGCTTTACTAATTGGCACTCTGAAGTTACGGGGTTTCTATGTGCACAGAAACATGCATGTTTCACATCACCAAGCATGTAGGCATGACATTCAGTCTGTCATGAAGGACTGCTGAGTTAGGGCTAAAAAAAATATCTCTGTGGCTGCATGGATGATAGGCTTCTCGCTGCTTTACTGTTGTGCTTTGTCACACATCAACAACCCTTAGGAACAGTTTAAGGCAAGACTCTGTTATAAATTAGGGATCCTCCCAGGGTGATGTGGGGCTGTAGAAGTCTAAGATTATGGGAACAACTAGATTATGGACTGGCTGCTGATCAGCTTTCACAAAGGTAAAAAAGCATTTATGTAAAAGGTAATAATTCTATTGCCTCAAAACCTGTTAAATACTTGCCTGTTGAGTGGCTGTTGTATTTTAGAGTAGCCCTTCTACTCTGAGGTATAGTGATACCAGAGTAAATATATGAAAAAAACAGAGGTATAGGGGGTTGAAGCCAACACCCCCCTCCAGGCAAAAAAATCTCTTGAGAGCAGTAAGTTTGAGTTTCAAATTTCACTGATTTTTATGTTGGAATCTCAGCTTATTTTTCAGTGTTGGTATTTGCACTTCTGATAGGGACTCATTGGAATACACTTTACATCCTCAAATGAATATAATACTTATGCCTACAAGTTCCAGAAAATATACTCTGTAAGGAAAACATTAATTTATGAAGCCAGTATCACCGCCATGTCTCTGCCCATATATTTATTCTGCCAACCTACTATAGTAGCTGTAACAAGTACTACAGTGTGCAGTATGGTGGAGGGATAATGTTATCTGCCCTTTAAGGTGGAAGTCGCACTTCTGTTACAAACTAAACTCAAAATTTACTTAATTGTTAAACATCTTCTACTTGGAATAAATATTTATACGATATAATGATGATCAAGATTAGATTAATGATATAATAATGATGATGAAGATTAACGATATAATAATGATCAGGATTAACTCTCTCTGTTTCACCTTAGGAGATAATCTTGTCACCGGGACTAAAAGCACAGAATGAAGCATAGCTGAGGTGTGTGGTGTTTGCCTGTTTACCACATATCAAGAAGATAGCACCCAGGCAACAAGTACATATTATTGAGTGGTGCTGGTATGTTACATTACTTGTCTTTGTTTTTTCATGCTGTTCTGGAAACTTGATAAGCAGGTGAAAAGGCAAAAATGTAATGCTTCTCTTTTTTTTTTGTTTTTCTTTGCTTCTCCTTTGCAGTTTTTAAACAAAGTTAAGTTTGAGATAGGAGGAAAAGTGTTCCATAAGAAGGCTGATAGAATAAAGAAAATGAATGCAAAATATTTTAAATGGCTGAGTGTGCCTCAATATGTAAAATACTGATATTTATTTATTTAGTTGATGGAATCCCCTTTCTTTGAAGTTTATTTCTCTGACAGTTCTGGAGCCAAAAGCGGCTAGCCTCGAGTCTGACTATCTTAGAGTGTTATATGAGTTAGGTGGTATGGATACAGGAGCTTTGCTCCCACATATAAAAGTGTTGAACTGCTTTTTATTTCTTCTAGGATTGTTTAAGTGGACTTCAATAAAAGTACTAGTGATTAATCAATCACTAGTAAGTACCTTCCCAAATATAGGTCTACAAATCCATGACAGAAGGGCTGCTCTTAATCCAAGGAGCAGTCACAGTGTGTGTTCTAGCTTTAATATTCAGTTGCTAATTAACACATTAATGCATTTAACCTGTATCTATTTATGCTGATATTTGTCTGTTGGTGGGTTTCGTGTGTGTGTATGTACAGTGTGTGTGTGTGTGTGTGTGTGTGTGTGTGTGTGTGTGTGTGTGTGTGTGTGTGTGTGTGTATGTATATGTATATATAAATATATATATAAAACCATATTTGTAATACATGTATTTTCCCTCACAGGACCATTGTGGCATGTCTTCTACTGTACCCAGTCAGACAATTTATTCCATGGGGTAAGAAACAGGCATCCTGGACTTGGTCATAACCCTGTGGCCCAGTCATTCTTGTCTGGTTTTCCCATTTGGCCTATTCATTCCCCAATAGTAGGAGTTAGGTAGTAGGGAGACAGCCAGGTAGAGATTCCTGTGAAGCAGCTGACTGCTCTCCTAGTGGAGCCCCCCACCCTCCCTCATGAGGGCTTTCCAATCTATTCTTAGTGCTGGCTACACACAGTGATCGTGTGTATGTTTATATAATCATGTTCTACAGCTGCATTACTTAGTGCCACCCAAATAATGAGCCATCACCTCTTCCCTTCTCACCCAGGGATGCGTGAGCCAGCAGTGAACACTCACTCACTCACTCACTCACTCACTCACTCACTCACTCACTCACTCACTCCTACTATCCATGCCCAGCTCTGTCAGGCGCCCGAGCTTCTAATCAAACTCTGGTCATGTGGACCATATTTAGAACTTTATCCTTCTATGCCACTGGAGCTGAAAAGATAAAAATATGAAAGCATCTGTAATATACACGATATTTAATATGCCTAGATTTCTGTTAACCTTCCTCAAATGACTTGCAATGCTGACATTCAGGAAAGCATTCAGACTACACAACAGTGTAAAGACATTTTTGCTTTTATTGATTTTACAACGTATTATGTGGTAACAAAAAGGAGTTAGAAATAATTTAGTACTTCTGAAATATCTTAATTTATTAAATGTTATATGGTGTGGGTGCTTCCAAAGCACTCCTGCACTGATGTTTCCATTATGACTGAGGGCCAAACAACATACAAAAAAAGGCAATAGTATTTATTTGTATAAAAATCTGCTGTAGCCCTTCAAGAATTCAATGATTTTACCTCATTTCCCCTTGTAGTCTGTCTAAATAGACATCATATTCCCCTATTAAAATAAAATTGTGTCGAGTTACTGTATATAGTCATGTAACAGTGGTCATCAGAGGGCATAAACTCCCTTAAATATCTGTCCTTTCCACTGCACTTTAAGCAAAAACCTTCCATATCCTTATGCTTGTTCCCGAGCAGTACAATCAGGAAACTGTATGATTATGGCAACACCAACAGATTCTAAAAGTTGTTGAACAGATCAGCATAAATTTAAAACTTTTCATGTAGGTAATAGATAATATTTTTCCTTAGCCAAGTGTATCTCTTGCAAACAGGTTGCATTCAAACTAATATGCTGTGAGCACTTAATCAGTTTTATCTTTTCTCTAAATGTAACGGTTGTGGCCATTAACATTTGCTGAAGCGACATGTACCAACAATTATAACAGAAAAGAGTTCCTGTTCACTAAACAGCAAGAGACACCCCTAACAAATTCCACCCAAAACAAGAGAGGAAAAAAATATAAAATGAACAGTAACTGGGAAAAAAATAACAAAGCGTTCAAAAATGTGCACATTTAACTAGCCTTGTTGGAAACATTGGATTTTCCCCATTCATGGTGACTAAGCTCCTAATATGAATTGAAATAAACAGATTTTGATATTTTACAAGTTGACAGGGAATCAACATTTTGAGGTTAACCCTTTCTGCAAAAGACATTTGCACATAACCACAAACTTTCCTTTTTCAATATGTGGAAATTAGGAAGTCTTGAACAAATGCGACCTGTACTTGATTAACCATCAGGCTGCAATATTTCATAACTGCATCAAATTCCTGTCATTAATAGAACAAAATCAAATAATTAAAGGTCTTGTCTGGCTAGCATGAAGTGAACGAATTCTGTGTACTATATATACTTGCTATTGCAGACTCATTTATTGTTTTAGGCATTTCATCACAAATATTGTCGACAGTAACTCTTAGCACATCAGAGCTATAGTAGTGCTCTGCAACATGAAGTCACACAATTCCGTTTTGCATCATGATATTCACGTTTTGTCTTCCAATCTTAAAATGGGTTGGAGTAACAACTTACTCTTATGGGCAAACTTGACATGTTTAATTTGAACATTTCAAACTACCCCTTTCTCCTCCTCCTCCTCCTCATACTTATGGCTGAATTCTGAGAGTCAGCATGTTGTTTGGTGGAAGTGGGTTGTAGTTTATATGCCTCCAGGGTAATAAGTTGCAGTTTATTCACTGCAAGAATGAATTAAGCCATTGTCTCTCAGTTATTATGGCAGGCCTAGCAGGAACCTCTGTTTGCAGAATGAGCTGTGAGAGATCGAATTTTAAAGGGTTAGACTCTGTATGTATGGTAGGTGACTCATGTTTGTCAAATAATTTATCATTCTTTGTCCAGGCTACAATATGTAAATTAGATTAACCAGTATTGTCCCTAAAGCCGATCATTAAAAAAAAAAAAAAAAAAAAACTATACTCAATTCTCCTGAAACTTTAAGATTATTTCTTCATCTCCTTGTAATGCTGTGATGGCATACAAAGATGATTACCGAATATTTACTGTGACTCTGAAAGTACTGAATTCATATGAAGAAGGTGAAGGCACAATAGCTTCCACTGAAGTTATCAGGATATATTGTAAATTCTTGCAATGAAAAAAGTTTTGCTTCCTTGTGCCATCAGGCGCTGTCTTTATCTTTTTCATAACTTCTTCACCTTACCTCTCAACTGTCCAAATTTTCACAGAATGTCCAGATATCTAATCTACCTCATAATTTTGGTCCGCTCCTGATAAAAATTTGTAGCTTTTTGGCAACTCACTGAGGACTGACCACTAAATAATGACAGATGTTTGAGTTTCAGATTTAATATCCTTCAGAAAATGCTTGGTAATACAGAACCTTTTTATTCTAGCAACTTTCTAAGTTTATAAGAGCAATATTTAAAATGTGTCCCTATTTTTGGGGCTTTGTCCACCCATTAGTTTTGGTTTTGTCCAGATTTCTTGCCCTAAGAGGTTAAGGTTCATCACATAGTAGCAAATCACTGCTTTCTCAAGATGAACCTGGCACATCTTTTCTTTATTAATCTGTTTGATAGTTGGGTTCTTGCTCCTGTCTTCACATTCCCTAATGTGAAAGCTCTCAGTACTTTCCTTAGGCATTGCGGGTGATGCAACTTCCCAGAACACAGGTGGCATGGTGGTGCATTGGTTAACACTGCTGCCTCACAGCACATGGTTTTCCAGCTTAGTTCTTACACGAGGTGTCTTTTGTGTGGAATGGAGTCTGCAGGTCCTCACCGTGTCAGTATAGGTTTCACATGCTGCTGCAGTATCTGCCTCTCACAGACATGACAAAGGTGAATTGATGATTCCCTCAAATTACTCACAGTTGCACATGATGCCCTGTGCATGTGTGTATATCTGTCAGTCTGCCTGTCCATCCTGGGACAGAGTGACATGTTATCCAAATGATTGTCTCTAACTTGTATTCAATGAGTACTAAGAAAGAGTCTGTAGCTTTCCTGAATACCTGAACTGAATTAAGCAAGTTATTGGGAAATAAATGAATGAACAAACTGGCCAGAGCAGTATAAGAACCCTAAAGAGGTGGAGGTATATTTTACTACTACCTGCAGCATTCCAGACTTCACTGTAATCTAAGTGATCCCCCTTTACAGCACACTCTGGGATAATACTGCATAGACTGTGCAACACTGGGCGAGAATGGGGTACCCTGAAATCTAGCTCACTTTGCCCTGTGATGAGCTCAGCACCTTCAAAAGCAGTTACAATGCATCCTCCAAAAGGTCTCTGTGATCCATACCATTGCAATATAATATGCCCATTTGATTTAAATACTTTCTGTTCTATTTAAGTTTCGTTAGGATAAGAAAAAAAGAAAAGGCAGTGACAAGCCAGGCATACTGTTTTGTGATTGCAGTGCTTCCTGAATATATAGTCTGATTTGTGTGGAAATATATGTGAATGCATAACAGATGCATAACCTAACAGATTTCAGGCATACTAAACATGTGCCACTTGCCTTAATATTTCATATAATGACACAGTATCCCATCAGTGGGTGGAAGCATACAATGTAGGAAATGCTGCAGTTTGTTCACAGAACATTTTCTAATTAAACACACTCTTTGATACTAACATTGCATGAATTTTCATGGATGCTTGCAATCACTGCTGCTCGAAGTACCATCTAGAGGACCCTGAGCCTATTTCCGAATGTGCAGATGTAAACACCATATGCTGCATAACATTTATTACCATTTTTATTACACTGAGGTTGAATATCAAATTTCTTCTGAGCAAAGTGGATGATAAACAGGCTGCACTCAGAGAAAACACAGGAAGTTTGCAGAGTTCAAAACAAAACACATACTTGTTATTCATGTTTGTAGAGAAGCAACAGCTGTTCATAACTGCAGTATTTGTCTTAAAAATCCTGACTTTGCAAATGGTCCACAAATACCTATTCAGACAGAATTAAATTAGTAAACTAAAGAAATATTATCAATGCTTTAGAACACACTGTTCAATCAATGCCTGTATGGCTTTTAATATTCATTTTGATGGCACCATTCTCTTTTTCCTATACTAATAGGAACATTGATTACAAATAATTATTAAAAGAAGATGCCATTTTACTTTGCACAGACTAACCTATAAAGTGCTATTGATTAATTTACTTCCCGTAAAAGGGAAGACACCCTTGATCATTATAAGTAAAAAACTGAGATCTCTCATAAAAGCATCCAAGGCAAATTTTGAGAGAAAAATCGCTAAGGACTCAAAAGACAATCATAAGGCCTTCTTTAGCTATGTTAGAAACCTGGGAGGAAACTCCCAGATATGCTCAGAATTAGTTCAAAATAATGTAAAAATCATTGAACCTACAGACATTGCCAACATACTGGCTGACAGGTTCAGTGCAAACCCCCCCCCTCCAAAAGGAGAGATATCTATACCAGAGGATTGTAGTTCCCCAAACATCTCAAATGCTCAGGTGAGAACTGCTCTCTCCAAGGCCAAAAACACAGCATCCATGGGACCAGATGGTGTCCCCGGTTGTGTGCTCCATGAACTCAATGAGGAATTAAAGCTGTTTAATCTTAGCCTCACCTCAGGATACGTACCCAAGGAGTGGCGTATGGCAACGGTGGTCCCACTTCACAAAGGAGGTGCCTCCACCGACCCCGGAAACTACCGTCCCATCAGCTTAACAAGCCTGGTCTGCAAAGCCATGGAGAGGATCATAATGGAACTCAAAAATAAAGACATAGGGGACTTGCAGACTTTGGATCCAACCCAGTTTGGCTTTGTCAAGGGCAGATCATGCCTTTTAAACCTGGTTGACTTTTTCGAAACAGTCACCAAGGCCATTGATGAGGGCAAGGCAGTCCACACAGCCTACCTTGACCTGGCAAAGGCTTTCGACACAATACCCCACTCGGGTATCATTGAAAAACTCACCAGCTTAAATGTAAACCCATATGTCACAAGATGGGTTGCAAACTGGCTAAGTGACAGAACCCACAGGGTCAGAGTTGCTGGCGCCATGTCTGACTCCAAGCCTGTCACAAGTGGTGTCCCACAGGGCTCAGTCCTGGGCCCACTTTTGTTCGGCATCTACGTTTTAGAAGTTCAAGCAAACACAGGAGGATTATGGCTGACAAAGTTTGCAGATGACTGCAAACTGGGCACCATAGTTGAAAACCCATCTGACACAGACATCCTTCAGAAGGGTCTCATAGAAATGGATAACTGGTGCCAGAGCCATGGCCTAAAGTTAAACGTCAAAAAATGCATAGTCATACCCTACGGGTAAAACAAGGTTACCCCTAGTTACCATATAGGTGGCAATCCACTAAGCACAGAAGAGGTTATCAGGGATCTGGGGACCCAGGTTGACAGTAACCTTTTGTTTGACACTCACGTTGCCAAAGTAGTTAGGAAGACCTTCTACATTGCCCACCTGATCATGAAGGGTTTCACATCTAGATCAAGGGAGGTCATTGTTCCCCTGTACTCATCACTCATCAGACCAATGATCGAGTACAATGCCCCATTTGGAATGTATCTGACCCGACACCTGCAGCAATTGGAAAGGCCCCAAAAGTTCCTCACCAAAAGGATAAAGGGTCTCAAAAATAGGTCTTATGCTGACCGACTGAAGGAACTCCAGCTCTATTCAGTCGCTTACCGTCTGCTCAGAGGTGACCTGTGCCTGACATACAAGGCCATGTCCAACCCGGAATTAATGGACATGCTTCACCTCAAAAAATCTAAATCCATCAGAACTGCAAGGGCAAGAGACTTAAACCTCAACACAGCTATGAATAGGACGTGCTGGAGGGACAGATTCATCACCTAGAGACTCCCTATGCTGTGGAACAAAATCCCGCTACATGTGAGGCAGAGCACCTCGCTGGCCTTGTTCAAGAGAAATCTTGACCAATGGATGGGAGATCGCAGGTATACCCCAGGGATAACCTCTGTGTCACTGCTTGACAGAGGCACAACAAAATAATGGGCATAGTATCCTTCAAACTAAAGGGGTGGCGAAAGCTACAAAACTCTGGGCTAGGTTTATAAATGCCCTAGGGCAGATAGCCTAGTATGAACCTATGAACCTATTATTGCCTGGATATATATTTTTAATAACGGTCCCATGAAAGACCATTTCTGCAAGTACTGTCTTCTCTAAGGGAACAGCTTTAGGAAGGGAAAAAAGGGGGAAAAATTAAAACGTCTGTAATTTTGATTAAGGCATGATCCCCTATGTCACCTATGCAAGGCAATGCCCCTCCATAACTCCTACCAGTTAACTGATAATCACTGAAAACATTTCTAAAACCATTACAGCTAAGACAAAGGCATGCATGGGGATTCAGAAATTATCTTACCACTGGAAGTAACAGCTGTGAAAATAAAACACTATCTTCACAACGCAAGAATTTGCAATTCATAGACACATTAGCCACAATGAGGGAAGACCTGATCATTGGCTACTTTGCATGTCTAACAATTGTCCTTAACTATTGCTAATGCTAATAAATACTTTCCTATAGTAGTTAACACTGGCAACCCATGCATTATGGTGATACAGACCACCCATTCACTCTCCCACACACATGCACACAGTTGAACACAGACATACACACCAACATACCCCTTACTTGTCCCTGAGTTAACAGAATGTCTCTGTCATTTGTTATGTTTTCCCTACCCCCATAAATCATGGATTATTACAGAAAGTAATGCCAAATAGTAGTGTCTCATACTTCTTATTGCATAGAAACTATATTACAATGCTCTTAGCTCTGTAAGTGACTCCAGGTCATAGTTCATAAATTCTGTCTGGCATCATCTAGTATTCTTCCTAACTTTGTCCTAAAGCCACCTTTCTCAACTGTCTGCCTCTGATAATACAGGATGCACCTGTTGTTACCTCTTATAGGTGCCCTGTCCCGTGTAGCTCATAAACACTTAGGTTATTGAATACCAGAGAATAGAGTTTCATACTTAATATTATGTATATTAAAAAAAAAACTTGCTACACTAATTCATGGTGAGTTTAATGGGTTAATGCTACTGCTTTTGTGTGTCAAGGGTACATGATTCAATACCCTCCCCCTTTTTTCCTTACATTTTTTCTTTAAGACTTAGATAATATTTTACATCATCCCTGGTGTCTAGTGGTTGTACATAATAGTACCAATCATAGAGTTACTCAGGTGCCCCCCCCCCCCCACACACACACACACACACAAATGAACCTACCCTGCCTTCAAACTAACCTTCTACTGAAACCTCACAGACAGACAAATGCAGGCAGATGCAAACACATCCACAACACTACCAGTCTGCTGGCATTTATCTCTGTCACAATAGATGAACACAAGCTTTTGGTCATGTTCTTTAACACAAGCAGCAATGTTAGTCTGCATAGATGAGCATTCTCTGAATTGCTCAGCTGCATAAAGACTTTATTGCTGGCATTTCTGGCGTAAAGGACATAGCTAAGCAGCAGAGGCAACTATCCTGGAATGCCTCATTAGCATTTAGCATGGCCACAGACACAGCCTACCATGATGTTTCACATTTTCATACTAAAGCATTGTGTTGTCTATAAATAGGAAATGTTTATCGTGAGGTGTACACCCCTTGTATTCCTTGCAGTAACCTTTCTGAATTCTCCTCAGTGTTTTGTCTTTTAGTAGTAGTCTTGAGTGTTTTTGTAAAATCCCATTTATCAGAACATTATTCAGTAAATGACAAGACACCATACCAACTACCAATCTGAGTTAAATTCTGTAATATATTAAGCCTTCTGTTTTACTCACAATAGTGCAAAAGGTTTGATTTGCTTATAAGTACAGATAGGACTGTGTGAGTATAGGTTCATTTTTAAACATTTAAGCTGACAATTATTTGCCTTTAGCTGTAGTATGTATGTGATCTTTCTGGGAGGTCAAGCCAAATTAGACACATCATTATCTGTCTTAAACCTTTTATTCAAATCCAGTAGTTAATCATTCTGCATATTATACAGGGTAACTTAGCAGGTCTGGAATTACAAAGACTAGTTATGCAATAATGAAGAGCTGGCTGCATCACAGATTCTTCAAATCATAACTCTTCAGCTGAGATGTTGGTTAGCCATGAGTCCTAGTCACCGCTGATTAATTGTAAAGAATCTGGAGATGCAAGATGTGAACCTTTTTCCAGTGATTGTGGTGGGGGGGAGACTTTCTCCACACAAAAAGATGTCCATTGGTATATTAATCAACAGTCATCTCGAAACATTTTGTTTTATTACGCATGCATTTAATTATTTAATTTTTAACAAATTGCGTTATCTAGTACATGGTACTATGTACTAGATAATAGTACAGAAGAATCACTAGCAATGTTTTAAATATCTGGTGGAGTAAACATAAATAGCCAAGGATCAGTAGTGAGAGGGACACAGTAGGGGCTATCTCTGTATATAGTGATGGAATCATTACTGCATTCTAGAAGACATGGATTAGACTAGCAACCTTCATGTCAGAGGAATTAGCCAGGGAGAGGTGGGATAAAGGTGGGAGAAAGCAGCTAAACTCCTTCAGGGGTGGGGGGTGCAAGACCTGCTGCACAAATGGTGATTGAGAAAGGCCCAGTAAGGCATTCCTGAGCACAGGGACACATAGGCACAAACAATGTCAACCAGTATATATAGGGGTAAGTGTTTTCCTTTTTTGTTATATGTTAATACAATACTATGTTCATAGTTGTAACGCACTAGATACTTGAGTGCTCAAAACATCACTACCATACCATGGTGGTTTCCTAATTGAAAGAAAAACTGCCCTTGGGAGAAATCAGGTACCTAACTGTTCAGAGACTCCTTGTTAGTCCAGTGGCAGTGATAACGCATGAAATGTTAGGGTCCTGAGTTCAGTCCCTAGAGGGGGTCAGTATTTTCCTTCCTGTAGAGTTCTTGGTACATACACCAAGGTCAAATTTCGTGTGTGGAAGTGAGTACCCTGGAACAGCTCACTAAACCTGAAATTTGCCTGCCCCACTCACCACCTATTGGTAGACAAGGGGAGGGTTGTTAGGAACACTAAGTAATTTCCTAAAATACCACCCGAATATGATTTCAGTCCCTGGCTCTTACCTCTTCTTCCTGGTGTCTTCTGATGCCATTAGCATGAATTGGTAGGCATGGCTAGGCCTTAATGGTTGTACGAGGGGCTTAAAAAGAAATTACACTAAAACTAAGACTCCATGGTATAAACATAATTGAATTAAAATGACCAGTAAACCATGATGGACTGATTACTCCATGTTGTAAGTTAATGTAAAAAAAAAAAAAAAAAAAAAAGGATGGTCAGGTTATTATGATGACCATCTTAAGGTATATAATGGATAAACATTTGGCTGAGATACTAGCTTTCTGAAGTGTCACAGAAGCAAATGACTGACAGCTGCTGGAGCTCATGCAGCCCTAGTGACATTAACATTTGTCTACTTTTGGGAAAGTGAATAAGCTTGACTTTCTAATCTAGGTGTGCGTAACCCTTCTGTTTTCTGTCTTGCCTTGGCTTGTAGTAATTTCATTTCCTGCTTTGAATTCTTTCTTATTTTTCCTATCCTCACTACAGAGTCTGAGATTCAGTACTAGTCTACAACTGCAGTCTCTCTGATGCTTTCATATTCTTATGTGTACAAAAATGTCATGTATTTCAGTTTCCTTCCAAAGGCATACTATGTAGGCCAACTGGCTAATATAAAGTAATTATATTCAGTAGATTTGTGTTGTGAAAATTCAGTCTGTTCTGGGTTACTTTAATAAAGGAGTCTTTAGTTCATTGGGAATTACTGGTTTAACATATCATGTATAGTAATTTCCTAGGATTTGAAAGAAAAAAAAATATTAAAGAAACACAAATGTGTAGAAGGAGAGAATTTTTTTGTTTGTGCTGTTTATGTTGATTATTTGAAATACCCATTTTTCATTGGATGTAGGTTATATAACAGAGGAAGAGAATACTACAGTTGTATTTCACAAAAACATTTTCAGACCTGAGAAATTTAAATTATAATTGCTGAGTCTTAATTCAAAATTAGCAGTAAAAAGAAGCTTCACCTTTTCTACCACTGACCCGATTTTGATTGGTGACCTAGGTGTCAACTAGCAAAGGATGAAGGAGTGAGCAGCCAATAGCTGCAGGGTGGGTAGGGACCATTTGCTAGCTATATCAGACACTGGGATTAGCATCAAAGACTACTGCAGCACATGAACTAAAACCAGTGCAGCTAGCTAGCAGGATACAAGCAGGTATAATCATGCTGTTTGCAATGAAAGGAGTGCACATTGACAGCAGGGACAGGATTCATAGGTAGTGCACTCACAGACATGCAAACAACTACAACAGCTCAGTGGCTTCAGAGACATTTTGCCTAGCTGCCATGCCTAAAAGGGAGAATGAATTTTAAGTAAAGTAGCTAGGCCATAGCAATCTAAGGTTAGTGGGAGGTGTGGCAGATCAATTCGGAAAGCTAAGAATCATTTTAATATATATTCATGTTCTCCTTTTTAGCAGATAGCAACCTACAGGATTGTCTTAAATAGATCAGAAAGGCCACTACTGTGCAGAATAAATAATGTAAGAACTGCTTGATATGCAGTGGAATGCAGCATTAGTCTTTTATTATAAACTGTGAACAAATGTCATTGATTGTCTGTCACCACAGCGCCTGTGGTATTTACCTGTCAACTAATGGCAGTGTCAAGACTGTGTCACCGAAACAGCCAACAAAAACAATAAACTGCACAGGGCTCAGGCAAAAACAACTTTAAGTTGTGTCACTTCCGTCCACCTACTCATGGTACTGAATGTACCAAAGCAGACTCCAGATGTTTAACTTCGATGTGTATATAACATTATCTTCTCTAACGCAGACTCCAGATGTTTAACTTCGATGTGTATATAACATTATCTTCTCTAACCTGAAACTCCTTTTTCCCAATTGAACATTTAAAGAGGTAATTCTTTAGCACATACTTTACCAAATTTAAGTTGTGTTTAGAAATGTTTACATTATCCGTTTACTTCTGTTTGGAAACCTTCGAAGATCAGTTGGCATTTCCTAATATGGAGACTATAGATTTGCAGCCGACATGCGTGGGTGGTTGCAGTCTAAGTATCCATTAGATCAAGAGAGAAAAGTGCAGGTAAATATACAGTAATTAAGTTATTTGTTTTGAAATTCATGCTACAGTGGCTTTTCTGCATCACTGTGCACTCGTGACAGCATATCCTGAATACTGGTACAGAATGTAGGTGGCAAATTTTAAAATGCAATGCACCTTACCAATTAATAGTCATCATTTCTTATGACAGAAATAAAATCTGTTTCTGTATTCGATGCATATGGTATGATTGTTATCAGTAACAGTAAGTCCTACATTTTAAACAGTAATGATTAAAAATGCATGGTAAGTGGCAAGATAAATAGCCATGGCACACCGTCCCCACAGCACATAGGTCTAGAGCACGGGAAAAAGAGCAGTGACTAAGGTCACATGTGATTCACAGATGGAGATGTAGGACTGTATAACAAACAAGTTACTGTTTACTAAGCCTAGTGCTGGTCACACAACATATGCAAATGCATAGCTTAGAAGGTGTAGCAGTGCTAAGGTGCTTCACAGGCAGAAAGGCTTATTCCTCAGCCTGATACCTACATTACAAAGCAGTTTATAGATAGTTCCTCAATGTGCAGAGGATGCTGACCTATCCAGACCTGTTGCTCCCTGCTTGGCAATGCTACAATGTAGCACCTACTTGTATAAGCTAGTGCCTGTGCTTCCACATATCTTCCCACACACAGGATTATGATCAGATCACCAATCCTTACTAGTTTGTCATGTTTGAGAAGTGGATTTCAAAAAGTTCACTGTAATAGCAAAACTCAAATAGTGAAAGTCTTCATATCCACTTCAAAAACAGACAAACTAATGTTGACAGACAGTCTAAACGTACTTGTTTCTAACACCATGCAAAACATGTCCATGTAAGGATGTGCATCAGTGACCTATGTGGTGATGGTTGTAGCTTT
>NC_056749.1:411664999-411692499 GCF_019279795.1 Protopterus annectens
ATGACAGCCAATAGCTATTTTTCAGGTTGGCAAGCCCCAGAATAACAAAGTACTTACTACTTGGCAGAGAGAGGTTTTGGACAACTTTTACTGCTCATTTCATTTACTGTTCCATGAGCCACAATATACTAAATAACTAAAAGCATATTCCTCCTCTTCCTGGAATCCATTAAAATGTCTTTTTATCTGTTTTATTTATTCTTGAAGTATTTCGCCATTTCTCAAAACTCTTCAAAGGGCTATTGTATTTTATTATTGTATTGTATTGTATTGTACTTTATTCAGGGCAGCCATGGTGGTGCAGTGGTTAGCGTTGTCATCTCACAGCAAGAGGTTCTCTGGTTCGATTCTCGGCTGGAGTGCCTTCTGTGCGGAGTCTGCATGTCCTCCCTGTGGTCGCGTGGGTTTCCTCTGGGTGCTCCGGTTTCCTCCCACATCCCAAAGACATGCAGTAGGTGGATTGGACACTCTAAATTGGCCCTAGGTGTGAGTGTGTGCATGTGTGTGCCTTCTGTGGAAGGTTGGGCACTGGACTGACAACTCGACACTGCAAAACTCCACTGTCAATCATGAGCAGACAGATGATCCGCTGTGGCGACCCCTAACCGGGAAAAGCCGAAAGAAGAAGAAGATTGTATTTTGTTCATCTCCCCCAGACCATCTTATTGTTTTTTCAGGTTATGTATTCTTGTTACCAAAATCTTTTGGTTTTTTTTAGGAAAGTCATCTTACTGGATTATGCTGATTTTCTTGAGCTACTTTAATTGATCTGTTAGCTGCATTTGCCTTCCTTGGAATATTCATATTATTTTCCCTTTATCACCCTGTTGCTTCTGCTACATACATTGCTCTGTTGTATTTCCCTTCATCTAAACTAATTCAGTTCTATGTATGCTGGAGCACAAAGTCTTAAATTAAAAACCTTCAAATAGCTCTTACTGTTCTTGAAATTCCATCATTATCTGTGCCCTAATGATATATCTTGTATTACTAAGGGAGTACTTATTCATGAAGTAATAGAGCTTCACACTTTTTGTAATACTTGTCTGTACAACTAGTGAAAGTCTGCAGGTTTGTGGTAGTGGAATTGCAGTGGGAACAGAAGTGATTTCACCCTTATAGAGGCTGAACATCTTCCAGTGGCTCAAATTGCTATTTATTACACTAAACACTTAACATATAGGCTCTAGTTTCTTGGTCACTGTCTACCTGTTGCACATCAGTTATCTAAATGTAACAGTCTTCTTCTTCTTTTGGCAGCTCCCATTAGGGGTCGCCACAGCGGATCATCTGTTTCCATTTCTTCCTGTCCTCTGCATCTTGCTGTGTCACATCAACCACCTGCATGTCCTCTCTCACCACATCCATAAACCTTATCTTAGGCCTTCCTCTTTTCCTCTTACCTGGCAGCTCCATCCTTAGCATTCTTGTCTAAAACATGATAGTACAGTATTACATTTAGTACCAGCTGAACAGTAGTCTTTTAAAGGCCATAAACTTCCTATTACAAAAACAATTTCAGCTTCTCTTTTGTGGCACCTAAATCCTGTGATTTGCTACTACATACTGCAATAGATGACTAAAGAAATTAAAAATATATATATTTTTATATAAAAACAGACAAGCAATGAACTGCTGCTTTGATCCATGTCCCCTCACCTAAGTACTTTCGACTTCAAAATCTGTGAAGTTAAAACTGTTAATATCTACTTCTGTTCATTTCACACACTAAGTTTTTGCTTTATTAAATTGTATTACAAATTAGTGACAGCAGAAAAATGCAGGACAGTCTGTCTGGTCTGCTGTTTTTGTAAAAAGCACTGTGTAGTTGCTCAACACATATAACTTTTTCCAAACTGCCACCTATTTCAGGCAAGAATGAAGGCACCTCTAGATTTACAATTTTCTTTGGTAGCTAGTCCCCACCTGTCCAATACCTTTTCTCTGAAAAGTAATTTTAGGTGTATATTTGATGTTTGTGTCTTCATTCTGAATGGCAGCTTCATTTGTTTCTCTTTGCATTTATTCCATTATGATCCTGCAATACCTATAATCACCTCATGTGCCTATTATCATGTCCCCTCTTTCCATTCTTTCCCCACAGAACAGGATGATTTCCTACAGCTGGTCCTTGTATCCCTTATCTATTTAACCTTCCTTTCTGTACACTTACTTCACTTCATTTCCTTGTCACTGCAATATGCAGATGTCCTCCCATATCACTGTTGCGGTTTTCATAACATAAGGGATCTCCTGTCAAGGATAGCCCAATGTCCAGCCAGTATGCCAAAGCCTTTAGTACTTATAAGCATTGTACATTACATGTACTCTCCCTATGCAAGGCGTAGGGCATACAGGTGATGTACAGATGCACATACTCCGATCTTCTTTGCCACCAATCCAAACACCATCACTGAACTTCGGTCTGAACATCTTTCTACTGCGCTGGTTACCAAGCCATGCTTCAGATAAGTACCTCGTTGTGTTTCTCCTTATCTTTTTTTTCTGTTTGGGTGCTTCCCACAACCATACATACTGTTCTATCTGTCAGGCTCTTGTCTCTAAGACCCTGTGTAGTCATCTCTCCTCTTTATTTATTTACCTTGAAAACCAACATGTGAAGCTGTTTGCTCAAGGTGATATAGTGGAGTTTTTCCATCCCAAGGGTCAGCCATCAGACAAAAAAAAGGTCAGAAAACTTAGGTCTAATACTGCTGCTGTCCATCCTCCCCTGGTCATCTCCCTTGAGGCTAGTGAAAGCCCAGAGGGTCATCTGGTGGCTTCCTTGGGTTCCTGTGACATGACCCCTTTGCAGGCTGGCATGGCTCTGACTTCCCGCACATCCTTGGAAGCTTTACAAATGTCTACTCCAGAGCTTAAGGGGGAACCTTGGCTGATTATATCTGAGGGACCAAGAGGGATTCCGCAGATCTTAGGGAGGTGATCATTACTACACTTATTGAGTATCACCAAGGGTCTGACCCTCCAAGGGTGTTTCTTGTGGAATCCCACAAAAAAAGAAATAGGAAAAACGAAAGAGATAACCATGCATATTTCCTCTCTTGAGGATTTTACTCAGGGTTATTTAATGGTATAATGGTTTGAAAGCCTCTTGAAGAGGTGTCTGTGCCTGCACCTCAATGGTATTCCACACCGCTTAAAAGACCCAGGGAACTAGACTCCTCCGATGATGATCTGGATTCTGGAGAAGAGTGCTTGGCTTACTCTTCTCATATCCCTTCCCCTATGGACTATGGTTCAGAGGAAGAGGATTCTATTAGTCCAGATTCCCCTTTGGAGAAATTCTCCTTTGGGTATACTGTTACCTGTATAATAGAATTTTTTTTAAGTGGGATTGCTCTCAAGTCTCTCATATTCAGAAAAGGTATTATGAGCTCCTCCAGATGGAGTCTTCCAAGCCTTCTGCTGTTCTTCCAGTTCTGGTGGCCTTCTGGGAGACTTTTCGGCAGCTTCTGTGGCTCCTAATTCTCAACCCCCTGTTCCCAAGAAACTTGCTAGATTTTATAAGGTGCCTGATATATGTAAAATTCTTTATAAATGCCCTTCTGATGATCCTTCTGTAGTGCCTGTCTCTTCTGACAAGCCCCCAAGTTGTTGCCCCCTATGAAGTTGCTTCCCTCAGATAAGCATAGTAGGGCCATGGAGAGGCTGGGAAAAATGGTTTATACTTCTGCCACTTTATCCTTTCAGGCCATCAACTACCAGACTTGTATGACCAGGTATGTTTTGGCTCTCTCTTTTCAGGTTTCCAAAGTGGTTTCTGACCTTCTTGACTCTGGGGAGAAGACTTCTTCCCTTTTCCTACTGGCTCTGCCTCTCAAGTTGCTCACCACTCTATCAAGTGCAACTATGATGCAGCTGATGCCTCTTCCAGAACTGCTACTTTTGGTTCTGTCATGAGGTATTACTCCTGGCTTCCTCTTCAGACTTTGCCTGCTGACATTAAGGCTAAATTATTGGATGCTCCTTTGATAATAAAAATCTTTTGGGGGCTGCTGCAGCTGAACTTTTCAAGTCTCTTCAGGATAAAGGTAAACCCTTACAGGAATTGAAGCATATTTATGTTTCTCCTATTCTTAAGTTTCAGAGGAAGTATTCTACCAAATCAACTTTTGTTCATAGGCAGTCTTATCCACAACCCAAAGGAAAAAAAAATTCTAGACATGTGCCTCCTACTAAGTCTTTTCAAACCCCTAATTTCCAGAAACCTGCTTTTCAGAATAAACTAGGTTCCATTTGATGATTTGCTTTCCTTTTCCCACGATCAGGCTCCTTTATTCCTCCATGTTTCCCTGTCTGTTCCAAACTGATTAAAGATCACAACAGACTCTTGGCTTCTGTCCATTATCCTCCAGGGATATTTCATGGTTTGGAAATCCCTTCCTTTTTTGGAGGGGGGGGGGCAGTCTTCAACCTCCTGAGGAACAACAACTTCTTTTCCCAAAGGTGTTCCATTCTGTTTTGGCTCAGGGCACCATTCAAGCTGTGCAAGCTGCCCAAGTGTGGGGGTTAATTACAGAATGTTTTTGGTTACCAGAAAGGAGTTCACTTGGAGACCAGTTCTGGATCTTTCCCATCTCATCACCTTTCCCAAGATTCCTTCCTTTTGAATGTTGTCTCTTTAGACTCTTTCCTCCTCTTCTACCCCAGGCCTTTCTGGTCTCTCTGCATCTCAAGGATGTGTACCTTTGTATCACCGTCCATCCCCTTTTCAGGAATTGTTTAACATTTCTCTGTTTCTACCTTTCATTTTCATTTTCAGTTCTCTGCTTTGCTCTTTGGGCTCCCTACTACCACAAGGGTCTTCAGCCA
The DNA here is from genome assembly GCF_019279795.1 of Protopterus annectens. NCBI lineage: Eukaryota > Metazoa > Chordata > Ceratodontiformes > Protopteridae > Protopterus > Protopterus annectens. The sequence goes on from NC_056749.1 coordinate 411,669,833, forward strand.
ATGCCTCACTCCTCTCATTGCCTTTTGAAGAATGAGATAAGTTCAGACTTTCCCCTAGCTGGATCATCTGATCATTCAAGCTTTTTCCACCAGTGCTCTGCTTTAAGGTCTCCAGTTTACTATTTCCCTGTTGCAGAGTCTGGGGTTCACCATAAACTTCCAGAAATCAGTTCTGACCCCTTCTCTGGATCATATTTTCCTTGGTTGTAGGCTTCACACCATCCCCATGCTGGCATGTATGCCTATCCCCAAGGCCTGTCTCTTACTTTTTCCAGTCTGATCTTCCTTTTTCTTCAGTCACAGCCAGGGATTTCCTCAGGGTTCTTGGGATCATGGTCTCCACCATTCCCATGTTCTTTCTGGCCAAGATACAGTGGTACTTCGTCAGTATGTATCCAACATTGCCACCCCCTGGATTTCCCTGCCCCTTCCTTCCTTGTCTCAAGCCTGAGCTTCAGTGGTTGATTCATCAACTTTCTTTTAACTCATTACAGCTGAGTGTGCCTCCAGGCATTTCTGCAGTTCCCCCTACTGTGCCTGTAGGCATCAAATATTACTTGTTCATATTTGCATTAATAATTCCAAAACCATGCTACATACAAGGTATCAGAATATTTTATATTGAAGTATATATGGTACACAAATGTATTGATATTTGACCTCTGTCATTGAGTATTTGTAATAACTTTAAGGTGATGACTTCATTTTTTAAAGGCCCAAGCCACACCCACTGGGAGTTAAAGGTACATACTCAAAGTACCTGTACTGGAGAGAATGCGTTGCCAGGGCTTCCTTTCCAGGTTCCAGGCCCAACTCAGAGGAACTGTTTACAGATGCCTCAGACAAGGGATGGGTGATGGGCTCCTTTAGCTCTCTCAAGGTTCAGGGTCTCTGGCCTCTTCATCAGAGGTCAGACCACATTGGTGTAAAGGAGATGAGGGCTCTGCTTCTGTCTCTTCAGGGTTTTCATTCCCTCTCTCATCCCTGGTCCCTCACATTTCACAGATAATACCACAGTAATGTGGTATGTCAACAAGCAAGGGAGTACAAGTTCCTATCTGCTTTGCAGACAAGCTCTTCATGTCCAGGATCTAGTTGTCCATCATCAAGTGATTCTTCAGGCTGCTTACATTCCCGCAGAGCACAATCTAGTGGCAGACTCTTTGAGCAGGTCCAGCACATGGACTCACAAATGGATGTTACACAGAGATGTGTTCCTAGACATTGTGCATCAGTGAGGTATTCTTTCTGCCTCCCCTCTAAACACACAAATTCTTCTGTTCTGTTCCAGAGTCCCGAGTCCTCTGCCTTGGAAGGTGGATGGCCCTGTCTTTTCCTTGGAGGGGGTGTTTATGTACACCTTCCCTCTCCTTCCTTTGCTTCCATGAGTTTTTCACAAGTTCAGGCAGGACTTCCCCAAAATCTTGTTAGTGACCTCCATCCTCACTTGTCCATTCTTCAACTGATGATGTGGGTGATAGTGTTTTGATCACTTTTAGGCACAACTTTTCTGAAGGCATGCTTTGGGTCCTGCAGAAGGGCAGGAAACCCACTAACAGAAAATCATATATGGAAGCGATTTTCTGTCTGGTGCCTCTCTTGTCTTGAGGATCTCCTCTCTGTGGAGGCTCCTCTGGCTCTCTCCTCTCTTGTTTGTGTGACCTGCTCCATGCTGGGTTAGTGTATTCTTCATGAAAGCTCACCTGTCAACAATTTCTGCTTGTATGCCTTTGATTCGTCCTTTGGCCTCTAGATTTGAGGTCAAGCAATTTCTTAAAAGTGAACTTCATATCAGGGTCTCCCAGGATGCCATTTATGCCTTCCTGGGACCTCTGCTTTGTACCTGAAAAATTGACTCAGGCTACTTTCAAGCCTGCTTCTTCAGCTTCCTTGCAACATTGTACTTGGAAGACTGTTCTTTTGGCCCTCACTTCAGGTAAGAGAGTGTCTGAACTCCAGGCTCTTATGTCCATTCCTCCTTAATTTTTCACAGAGATAGGATGTCTCTTCATACTAATCCTTCTTTTTTATGCCTAAGTGCCTAAGATAGTCAATGAGTTGTCCCTTAGTCTATTCATCTCCCTTCCTTTTTTCCTTCTGTACAGTCTGCCAGTGAGAATGTTCTTCACACCTTGGATTTGCATGGGCAACTCAAATATTATATATATAGATAAAACTAAAGTTATTCACAAATCTGAGCAATATTTTGTTTCCTTTCATCCCATGTATTTGGGTTTGGCTGTTTTTAAGCAAACCATCTCTTCTTGGCTTTCTAAGGCCATTTCTTTTTGATATTCTTTATATGTCAAGTGTTCTCCCTCTTAGTAAAGGCTCATTCTAGCAGGGCTATTGCACTTTCTGGTGCTTTTTTCAAGGGGATGGATACCAGTTCAATCCTTGAAGCTGCTACCTGGTCCTCTGTTCATACTTTCACTAAGCATAACAAATTTACAAATTGGATGTTATTTCCAGGGCTAGACCTGGCTTTGCAAGGGCTATCCTGCATGAGTTTCTGGAGGGCCTTCTGTATCCTTCTCCTCCCAGGCTTCCTCTTGAGCTTTTGTAGTCTCACTTGGGTTATGAGTACTGCAACAGTGCTATGGAAGGACATAGTACAGTTGTGTAAAATCTTACAGTAACAGTAGGTGTCCTTCTTTCATTGTTGCAGTATTCAGTCCCTTCCTCTGCTCTAGCCAATTCTTTCTTGCTCTTCTGGCCAAGGAGCTTTTCTCCTTTTTCTTCTCCTGGATGCACATGTTTTTCCTTGTCAATATGGACCTTCTGTTCCTCCTGGGGCTTTTCTAGTTCTGAGTGTGCATGTCTATATATCACCTTCATGCCCTACACCCTGCATGGGGAATATACATGTGATGTACAATTACTAAAGGCTTTTGTATACTGGCCAGATATTGGGCTATCTTTGGCAGGAGATCCCTTAGGTTATGGATACTGCAGCAGTGAAGAGAAGGCTATTTTCTGCTATGGTTAGATTTTACACGACTGCATTTTATTAGCTTATTCCTTTTTTGCAGCTGTTATATTGCTTTAAATGTAAGCATTCCTTTATGTTCTACACAATTTATTCTTTTGTCTACTTTGTAAATAGTTTAATCTTTTTATTTTTTTTTCTGCCTTAAATATTGACATTGACTTGTTGCTTTGTATATTCGTTCTACCTTATGACCAGGCGGTGGCTATAAAGGGCCTGTTCTGGATCAGTCCACCCATCTAGTTAAAAACATTCATTAATGGGTGCATGGACTGATCAAAATGCCTCTTTCTGCCTTAACCCAGACTCAAAGATTGACCATAGACAGCAGTAAATATAGAACAAAACCAAATGAGCATACTTATCAGTGAATGCAGAGCAAAACTGCACACAGCTGTAGAAAAATCAGAAATGTACACACCAAATATGTAATGAGTTCATTAAGAATGTTTGATGTCAAGATAAGTATATGTGCAAAAGCAAATACTTGAAGTAACTTAACAGAGCAGCATTATGTCTGGTTATCTAACAGAAAGCCCCTGAGTGTTTCAGCAACGGTGGCAGTGCTTATTTTATAGAAATTACTCTATACTATACAAGATGAGTATTTACAAAAATTCACGGCATAGTGGTGTAGCGGTTAGCATTGTCACCTCAGAGCAAGAGGTTCTCCGGTTCGATTATTGGCTGGGAGTCTGCATGTCCTCCTCACATTCATGTGGGATTCCTCTGGGTGCTCCGGTTTCCTCCCACGTTACAAAGACATGTGTCTGGAGCATTTCTCCCTGGGCCTCTGCTGAAAATTGGCTCATTCCAAGTCAGACATTCTCAGTAAACAAATGTTAAATAAATAAATAGAAGTACACGTGTACATGGTATTAAAAAAGCATACACTCACATATACTCATCAGCTGGAACTCTACAGTTTATATACTTTTGTGAATTTAGAAGAACACAGTTTGGCACATGTGAGGTCCATGATGCATGTGTATAGTCGGTGTAGGTTAACCAGTCCCCTTAAAACAGTTAGAGAATTTCTCCATTAGTATGGGTTACTTAAATTTACTTTTGGATCTAATCAAAATTTTCAGTAAAGAATGCTAGTAGGAATAAGATTCCAAGAAACTGGTCTGATTTTGCAAAATAATTTTTTACAGATGAGTAATGCAGAGGAAGGTTTTACTGACATAAGATAGGGCCTAATCATTATTTCTGAGGGACTAAGGTATAATCCTGCCGTTTAATATGTAGGGTAGGACAGTACTGTAATATCTTACATAGTCGGGTGTTGAGTAGAGGTTCTAGCCAGTTGAACTCACCATGTATGAAGAGTGGCATATTTTATTTTCTCAGTGTATTATACTAATACTGTGTTCTCTGCAGAGAGAGAGAGAAGTGAGATTGCAGGGAGCTCATATTCTGGTTTGGATATGAAAACATTCCTGGCTTTGGCTTGATGTGTTTCATGAGATAGTAGTTGGGAGGTACTGTACCACATTTTCTGTTGCACAAGAATTTTCTTTGTTAATATATCCATGTTTAGTTTGAAAGAAAGAATATTTCAGATTATAAAATGGTGTTTCCTATACAATGCTGCTGAGCAGACACCTAATTTTTAACTGCTGCTCACTGCTGCTCTGTACCCCTGGTGGCTGTCATTTCAACTAAATGTTTTATCACTTTGCTTACATTCCTTCAGGTTATGTTTTAAGATTGTTAAGACTAATTCCCTGTCACTTTCCATTTTTTATTGTGGCTACTTCCTTTAATTTGTGAGCCACTTACAGACTACATTACATCTTTTTACTGTAATCTTTAGATTTCATTCCATATGGCGTACCTCTCAGTCATCTGCAGAAATACATATTCTTGCAGTTCTTTAGCTGCCATGTCACCTAGGTAGAATCTGAAATTGACAAGTCAAGAGCTGATGACTGAATAAACCTACTTGGAACCTACTTTTCTTAGTTTTTTTTTTTTATTATTAGTATGCAAGTTAGAGTGAGGAGTTTTCTTACAATTGTGGCAATATTTTCATCATTTTGATGTAGATTCAATAAGGACCTTTTCCATAACAGACTCGCTCTTTAGTGTTACTCCTTTGGAACTGTGTATAGCAGGGGATACTTCTTTCCTGAAAGTGACAGTACTACATTATATGCAGTACCATGTCAGTATATAGTACGCCACTCACAGGGTGTTGTACTACATTATATGCAGTACCATGTCAGTATATTATACACCACTCATAGGGTGTTGTGTACTGCATTATATGCAGTACCATGTCAGTATATAGTACACCACTCATAGGGTGTTGTACTACATTATATGCAGTACCATGTCAGTATATAGTACACCACTCATAGGGTGTTGTACTACATTATATGCAGTACCATGTCAGTATATAGTACACCACTCGTAGGGTGTTGTGTACTACATTATATGCAATACCATGTCAGTATATAGTACACCACTCGTAGGGTGTTGTGTACTATATTATATGCAGTACCATGTCAGTATATAGTACACCACTCATAGGGTGTTGTACTACATTATATGCAGTACCATGTCAGTATATAGTACACCTCTCATAGGGTTTTGTCTAACCCTGTCTGTAGAACTGTCATATCTTGGAGGCGAGGATACTGCTATCTCATTTGCAATCATCTGCAAACTTGGTGAACCCAAAAAATAAAATGTAGTGGCCCATTGTGGAGCTCTATAACAATACACTAGACCTTTCAACTTGCGCATGATTAAAACCCACCTTTACCAAATGAATTCCATTCACCAATCCATTTTCAGTCTCAACAGACAATGTAACTTTTAATCCTAAGCTTATTAATTGCATTGATAGTTCCTTTGCAAATAATAGTGTCGGATGCCTTAGAAAGACCTAGATAGGCTGCAAGAATGGAAAAATACTTAATCCTGTACCACTATGACATAGTGTTCAGTTAGCTTGACCTACTAGAGCCAGAACCTCTGATTTGCTTCCATAACAATCTTTTAATTAACCTTGCATAAGCTACCAGTGAGGCTGTTGGGTTTATATGTCCTGTTACTGGCTGTAAATTCATATTGTGAAAAAAAGACCAGTATTGCTTGCTACCAATGTCATAGGGATGAAGCCTATAAAGAGACTTTTGTTTATAAGGATGTGAAGGAGGCTACCAGGCTGTATTTCACAGCACTGAGGAAAGTATCAAGGATGTTGTCCAGTAGAGGGAACTAAAATGTTGATTTTACCCAAGCTGCTTCAGTCTGATCAGGGCAGAGTTATGAGAGGGAACTAAAATGTTGATTTTACCCAAGCTGCTTCAGTTTGATCAGGGCAGAGTTATGCTGTACCAGGCATTCAGATATGGGAATGAGTCAGCAACATTCGGACATGGGGTGAATAAATTTAATTCAGCTCAGATGCATCATATTGTGGCTAAAAGGGGGACATTTTGGTTTATCATTGAAAAGAATGCTACACACTGAGCCACAACCATAGCAAAGAAAAAGCCATATAAAGGCAGAAGCATCAGGACATTGTAGATAAATACTGTAACAATGGAGACAGCTGCAGCAGCCCACACACTGCCTATCCCAGGGAGGGTAAATATGCAGCAGCTGGACTTTAACACAAGGGTGATTAAGACAGCCAGTGCTGTAATTAATCTGGACCACACTCTGTGGTTATTGGAAGTTTACATTGTCTTGTAGATGAAAGACAAAGAAAATGGTGCCTGCATCACAGCTCATTCTTGTAAGAGGCACCATAGAAATATGCATATAAATGTGCTGAAGTACCAAGCATGGTTATTTGCTGTATTGCTTAAAAGGTATAAGCTATGAAGGGGAGTGACCCCTGAATGATTAAGCTTTCCGGATGCTCTGTCCTGTTTACATTTACCTGGATATTCTTGCTGATGTGGGAATGATACACCACAGTTTTGGGACATTAAGCTTTTTGAAGATGGTCACATTCAAGAGAAGATTTTGCCAAAGGACTAAGATGTGCTGAGTTGTATAAGCAGGAAATTGACACATTCTTTGACTCATAACACTGCTTACTATTTGTTTCAGTTATAAAGCTCAGGCAGGATGAACTTTTAATGAAAGGAGAGGCTGTCCTGTGATGCAAATGAGTAGTAGTACAACTCTGAACATGAATAAATTATGATTTTTAATGTGCATCAGTGTCTTAAAAATCATTCCTGCACAGCTGGTGTAAAGCCCAGTCAACCTGAGTTCAGTTAGAGGCTTGAACATTTTATGGCACAGACAGAAAGGATGGGTGTAGGTGCACACACAGGCGCACACTTCTGTGGTTGGTCGCTTGTGGTTGCTATGAAAGCACGAGGAGTGCTGCCTACAAGGGGGTAGAGCCTAGGGTGAGTTCTATGCAGACATGTGGGCAATAATGAAAAAGCACAATGCATGCCATTTACTTAAACCACATAAGTGCATGCAGGATTGAGAATTAGGCTTTAAAAGGAAAAATCACTCCCCAGCAGTAGTGCATGCTGCCCAAGCTTGCTTGAATCTCTTCACCTACCCTGAACAATCAGTCTAGTGGGAGGTCAGGTCTGGGTCAGCAGACCTGATGGATAGGTAGAGGCACTGGGAGCAGCTGATAGACATGGGGGAGCAAAAAAAAAAATCTTGAAAATCTCAGTTACTGCAAGCATGGTAAAATAAGTGTGGTATGCATCAAAAATGTTCAGACAGCATTTGAAAATTTCACCTGGAATGTATAAATCACAGTTTGAGTTATTTAGTAGAATTATATCAAGGTTAGCTTTGTTTTAACATTTACATATTTATCAGTGTCACAAATATCATAAACTCGTAACTATAGCAAAATGTCACAGAAGGGCTTGCATATGGGCATTTCTAGTCACCTTCCGTATACGCAAAAAATCCTAAGGCCTTTTCAGCCAGCCCATGTACAATAGCCACAAAGAACATGACTGGCTTTTGCAGCAGCTGGAGAAATTAAAGCTTGTAGTGCAGCCATAGTGGTGACTGTTTGCCTTGTGTGTGATGGTGGTGAAACACTAATACTGTCATTAAAAAATGACCAGAGAGCACAAATGATTATAACACAGAACTTTGCTGGAAACAGCATACGGTTTATTGTTAGGCCACACAGCATGAATTGTAGCCAACTAATAGCGGTTAGGCATATGTTTGTCATTTGCATTAATAATAACTATAGAGACACTAAATTAGTAATTCAGAGCAGAACATAAACAGTAAATTGCATCTACAAAATATTCTGTAAAGTAGACAGTGTAACTTTATAATATTTGAGATTTTTTGACAAGATTCAGAAAATATTTTACATCGCTGCAAGTAGTAGTTGCAGTAAAGTGCAAGGCAAAGTGGAGTATAATATTTGTGTTATCTTTGAATAAAATTATAAAGAGTTTTGCATGCATTACATGTAACAAAAGCAAACTGGAGAATGAGAGAGAGAAAAATAAAGTAAAAATTCATGTAGACTTAAAAACATGCATAGTAACCAACCTGCAATCTCACTTTCACACCCCAAGTGCTCCCTAATGCATTCAACCGTACAAATAGCAAAGTCACAAAACAGAGCCATCACCAATGATCTAATGGAAATGTAGTTGAGGGGGGTTTGATTCTAGTTTGCTAAAATTATCATCCTTGTAGCTAAAGGTGTAAAGGATATTTAAAATTAATGAACATGTTTCATAGGTTTTATGTTACCATGATTTAAGAAAGTGAAAAGTACACTATATTTGCTACCTGGATTCCTCACTATCATAGCCATTCCAAAATGATACTGAAAGGTTTGGCTATTAACAAGTGAGTGGAGTCCTGAGAGCAAAATGAAAACATCTTGGCTTGTATTCTGAAATTCCTGGAAGAAGTAATGTAGTTCTTATTCATGTTGTTATAAAAGGACTGTGTTTTATTTATCAGATCAGTGCATAGTGGACATGAAAGGTTCTATGAAAACTTAGAAGTAATTCTGAGAGTTCTGTGGTTTTGATTCTACAATTTAAGTATTCAAAGTTATATATTTAACTAGTATACATGATAAGACTGATTTGAGTTTACATTTAAGTTTTGATGATATGGGTTGATAGGTAAGTACTGGACTAGGCCCACATGGTCCATTTTAAGCCTAGCCAATTTCCCTTTTGGTGCTTAAATTAATCTATCCTGTTTGGTGTTAGATGAGGCCTAACCATCTAATTTCCCATATGCCCCAAAGCATTGTCTGATTACGTGACTTACTCAATGTCACACAGTAGGCAAATGAAGGCTGGGGCAATCAAACTATGTACAACAGAAAGTAATTCATTAATAGCTCATAGCCACAATCCTCTGCACTAATTGCCAGATAAAATTATAGCACTCCAGATGGGACTCTAACCCATAATATCTAGCTTGGCAGGCAAATATTACCTATTAAGCCAATGCTCTTAGTTAAATGACAAATATTGCATTTAATAAGGAATTATTTTATAATTGACTTGGTAGGCTTAAATTAATGGATTTAGTATTTAACAGGGGAAAAAATCATGTAAAGGAAGATGTTGATTACTTTTGCATTTAGTTGAAAAGAGTAAGCAGAATTTGATGAATATGGCTTGTCAGAAAAACTCCAAAAGAGAGGCATGCCTTTTCCTTCAGCCACATTTCAGATAAGGACTGTCTCAACTGAATAAGTGCAGTAGAAGTACCGATTATTGCTCCAGATATTACATTTAATCTGTTAAGTCTGAATAGTGACTTTCAGTTAGTTGTATAATATGCTGGATGAACAATCATATTCCGTCAGGATCAGGAACTTTGAAGACTCTTACTGAGGTATCTGTGATAAGTAGAGTCCAATAAATGTAACTTGAACCTCAAGTTCACATTTCTGCTGCAGAGGTCTTCATTTTGTTTTTATTAGAATGCTTTTTATTGAAATTGGCTTTGTGGCTCTGTCTCTCTATCCCTCTGTGGTTCTGTCTCACAAAAAGCATTGTAATAATGACAGAGGGGCAATATTTTAGTCTTTAAGTAAAATATTGTCCACCTATTATTAGTGACAGTATACACACACACACACACACACACACACACACACACACATACCAGATCCATTCAGAATAAAATATACATATAAAGACATGCAGACACAGACACAGACACACGCATGGCGGCCTTAAGCGAAAACACACACACACACACACACACACACACACACACACACACACACACACACATACACACACACACTCCTCATTGAGCAAGGAAAACATAAGGGGTCCTTTGGCCTTAGTTAACACAACCAGTCCCAAGAGATAAAGTTTATGTGAGTTACTAAGTAACTGATTCCACATAAATAACAAAACATATCCTGTTAGTCTGACAGAAATGAGATACCAGTGGACAGGATGATGCAGTTCTAAGAATTTGCGTTACTAGGATCAAAACAGACTTATTAATGTTACTAGAACTTACATACAGTTCAGTAAGAAATGATCGAGCCTCCCTTGATGGCAAGGAAAGGGGGAAAGATGCTTCGTTTCTTCGATTTTTAGATGAAAAAGGAAAATAATGTAAAAGAAGCTTATAAAGGGGCCCTCAGTCTATGCTTACATTCTGGTAATGATCTTTGTAATTATCTTCTGCCACTTGGACCCTTGCTGAATAAGTCTGTCTGCAAATTTACATAAATGAGAACTTTAGACTGTCAAGTTGCACTGCAAGTTCCTTTAGCTGTTGAGCAACTAAACAGGAAAAAATGCCCTTGGATTGAACCAGGACTGTGTATGTTGATTTAAAGGACCATAGTGCGGTCTGTATGTTGATTTATAGGACCATAGGGTGGTCTGGAAGTGCTTTTGTTGCAGTCCGCTACATCCTTCATAGTGTTTGCTGACCTATCTCGGCTCCTAATTTAATCTGATATACTTACTTGACTAAGCCGTAGTGTGCACGATATATAAACCCACCCAGAAACCATGTTGCCTGCCTGTTAAGTGTATTTCACTGTTTATATGGATTTTTTTCATGCTTTATCTGGTGGGAATTCAAAGGGAAATGTGTATTCCTGCTAACAATATTGTTTTAGTCTATGTACATAGTCTTATAATATTCCACCGTGTCTACCAATAGCTAATTGCATTAATAGGATCAGTTTGATGAGACACGCTCACAGAGTCTGTTAATTGCTTAGGTATATTGAAGCTATTCCAACCAACATTGTTTTCTTTGTCTGTATGCTCCTAACCCCTTTATTCAGAACTTTGGGTGTTACTTGCATCACGGTTAAGGATTATAAGTTATATATAAACGGTATTTCCCTGTAGAACTCACGTTATAACCCGTGTAACAGCCTGCATATATTCCACATTTTAATAACAGCTAGGATTGTTTTTTCTTCCTTTTAATAAGTAACCTTGGTCACTGTATTGCTAGTTGGAATAGCTGCCTGCATTTGTCTAACTACAACAACTGCCATGAATTTTTTTTTAGCTCTGTTATCTGTACTTGTAGTGGAATAGTAGATTTGATAAACTGCTCATTATATGGTGTTTTGTTAAGACTCTGCTGCCTCTTTTTCCTTTCTTTCCCTACTCTCCCTGTTCTCTCTGCTAAAGCCCTCTGTGTGTATTTCCTCCTCCCCTGCTCAACTAATGCTTATGTTGTTCTGCTCTTCTCTGTACAGCTGTTCGTGCTGCGTTCAACCCTATCCACTACAGTCTATATAACCTCCCCTATAAGGACATCTAATATGGGACTTTGCTAAAGCCCTCTGAGGAGCTTTCAAAAGATAGCCCCCCTCAAGAAATATTAAAGTGTATGTACTGCTATTTTTTAACATAACGGCTACAAGTGTTAACACTACAGTAGTGCCTGTGCTTTTCCATGCACTTGCTAAGCAGCCTACAGTGTTTTTTTTTTCTTTGTCCCTTAATTGCCTTACCCGCTAAGCTATATTTTATATATATTGCCACTAGGTGTAACGTATAGTATAGTGTAAAGACCACTTCCTTCATTTTTCTCTTCTCTCCCAAGCAATCTCCCACTCTCTTAGCATATTGCTTTGTCTTGTGCATAGTTTTATTACCTTTCTCCCCCCACACTCCCCAGACTAGACTCACCTCTGCTGTTCCTGTACTTCCTCTAAGCTCCACGTTTCAGCTACAGCTGGCTGATTGGTTTCTGCCAGCCACCTTCTCTCCAGTCTAAGAAATAGAGTAGCCCACTTTCATGCTTGGCTTAACTACAACTTACCCGACATTGTAGCCATCTCAGAAACCTGGTGAAAACCTCATATTTGTGACTGTGAAATCCTCCCTCCTGGATTCCAATCCCTCAGACACGACCACTTAAATAGAAAAGTGGGTGGGGTAGCCTTAATCTACTGTATCCTGCTATCCATCACTCCCTACCCCAATCCTATCCCTCCATTCAACAATGCAGAACTAGTAATAAGCGTACTAAAACTAAATAATGGCAAAAGCATTTGTATCATTGCCCTCTACATTCCCCCTGTTAATAGCACCACTACTCTTGAAGAAATTTTCCTCTGGACCTCTACCAATATTAAGCTAGAGACCTTCATACTTGGTGATGTAAATATCGACGGGAATAAAATCAATAACCCAAATCCCACCATATCCATCAATTTATTTAACTATACCCAACTAACTAACTCCATTACCAGACCCAACAAAACAACCCCCCCCCAGAAACCACACTAGACTGGATCCTAGTATCCCATCCTAATAAAGTCTTAAACTCTGGCATTATACCTGACTCTATTGGAGACCACTTGCCAGCTTTCATCCACCGAGCAACCCACTCCTCTCCTCACCTACACCAATATATTCACACACGTAACCTCACAAATTTCACCCCACTACTTTCTCTGACTCCCTAAAACAAACAAACTGGAACCCCCTAAAAACTCTACCACTAAACAATGCCATAGAATTTTTCAACTCAACCTTCTTAAACATCGTCAACTCCCTAGCTCCACCAAGAACAAAAAGAGTAAAAACCAAGACCGCCCCTTGGCTAACCAAAGATACCAAAAAACTTATGCTACAAAGAGAAAAATCCTGGAAAATATACCATCAAAACAAGCAGCCAGAAACTTTTCTTACATATAAACGACACCACAACCTTGTTAAAAAACAAATCATCAGAGACAAAAGTCCTACTATATCAAACTCCAGTCTAACCAATCAAAAAAACCCAAACATTTCTGGAGTTCCATTAATCCTCTTTTCAATCCAGGTACCAAAAACAACCCCTGCCCTGACACCAGCAAATTTGATTCTGAAATAGTCTCTCTATTCAACTCCTTCACCAGCTCCATAGCAGAACTGACCAAGACCTTCCCTCACAATAGCCCTTCCCCTGAACCTATCCAATCTTCCCCAACCCCCTACACAACCCTCGGCCCCCAATCTTCCTACAATATTTGAATTTAAACCCATTTCAACCTCCCACATAAAAAAACTACTCTCTAAATTAAAACCATGCTCCAATGCCCCTGACAATATCCCATCTTCCTTCCTAAAAATAGCCGCAGATGGTATCGCTCTCCCCATTAGCATCTTGATCAATAGATCCATGCAGGAATCTTATGTGCCCAAATTATGGTGTGCTGCCTTTATTCTACCTCTCCATAAAGGAGGCAAAAACAATAGCATCTCTGACTACTGCCCCATAGCTATCCTCTCCCCAGTCTCAAAACTTCTGGAAAAATGCATCCACCTTCAGCTTATACCATTCCCAGTCAATCACCAACTCATCACTCCAACCCAACATGGCTTCTGACCTGGCCATAGTACTATCACTGCCCTTCTCTCCTTCTTAGACACAATAAATCTTGCCCATGACTCTGGAAAAATAGTATCTACACTTCTACTAGATCTGTCCAAGGCACTCGATACCATCTCCCGCACCCACCTCTTGAACCATCTTTCAAACCTTAATCTCTCCCAGAATACCTTATCCTGGTTCTCAAGCTACCGCTCTGACAGGTCTCAAGCTGTGAAGTGGGGAAAGGCACCTCAACCTTCCTTCCTACCCCCACTGGGGTACCCCAGGGATCCATACTTGATCCAATGCTGTTCAACATCTTTATTAATGATTTCCACAAAGCTATACCCAGCACCAAAATTGTACAATATGCAGACAATTCAACTTTAGTCTGCTGCACCTCTTAACCTCTCAGAGCTTCAAACAGTGACCCAAACTGCTTTCTCCTCCACTGAAAACTGGATGCTCCAAAACCACCTCTCACTAAATGCCAACAAATCCAAAATACTATTATTCTTCCCCTCTTGATAAAAACTTGTTCCATATTATTAGCCAAAATAACTCTGCTATAGAGGTTGTTCCCTTTGCTAAACTATTTGGGGTTACTATTGATGAACACCTAAAATTCGACACTCACATCCAGCAAAACATTAAGAAAACCCATATAAAACTTGGTATGCTATACAGAAAAATCCACTTTCTCTCTCTTCCCACCAGACAAACTCTCGCCACTACCTATCTACTCCCCTCACTAATGTATGGCGCTCCTCTACTAACAAACGTATCTGCCTCTCTCTCCTCTAAATTGGACGTTTGTTATAATAAGATTTCTAAATTTGCCACCAAAGCCAAATTCTCCTCCCATCATTGTACTGCCCTTCATTTGTTAAGTTGACTTGAACTCTCCAACAATCTAGACTATCTCTAAATTACTACAGCCCACAGACTAATTTTTCAACCTACTAAGTGCCCAGCACTAACCAACATCCTTCAACCTTACACCCCTCATAGAACTCCAAGATCCACTCACCAAAACCTACTCACTGTCTACAAACCCAATTGTCCTGCTGGTCAGTTTCTTCTATCCTTTTCCTTAGCTAAAAAATGGAATTCTCTTCCTTCCTCTCTAAGGACTTGTAAAAACTTTGAAACCTTTAAAACTCAGCTACATTCCTATCTTTCCTCTAACAGGAAATGCACCTGCACTCTCCCCACCTAGCCTAATAATCTATCCACCCCTTGACTAACTCTGAGTACAAGCTAACCTAACATAAATGTATGATGGTTTACAAGTAAAATCAAATACCTGATACACCCCTTGCTAGATTTCTACAGGGCCAATGATTGTGATGCTCTTTATATGTTTTTGACACCCACCTTCCGTTAACTTTACAACTGGCTCCTTTTTGATTTGTATTAATCATTCAGGGTTAGTTTACATACACCCATGTTATCTAAAAACTGGGTAAGTAAAAAATTTGGACTACAGCCCCCCTTTTTGTCCATTATAGTAGTTTATTTCTCCCTGTACAGAAACTGTTTCACTATAATTATATTGGCACGCACATAATTCATTCACAATATCCCTTTTCACTTTTGTCTGCTTCAAACCAGGTCCAATTCCCACAAAGCAATCAGTTCACTATTTTGTGTAAGGTTGATATGTAATAATTGTGAAAGATTGTTCACCATATCTATAATATTTGTCAATTTACCACTTCCAATTCCTCAGAATAATATTTTTTTTAGTAAAGCGCATTCACCACATCAGTATTACCTAATGCCTGCTTCATATCTATGGTCCACAGTAACATCATCAAATTATGCCAATCTTTTGTCCTGCCATAGCCACTCCTGCCTTATTTATATCCTAAACCTAAGGTCCATATTTATATCATGCGTCTCTAGATAGATATTCAAATATGCCCCCTTTTACTTTATTTATTTTCTCAGATGTCCCCCATTTGCTGGAAGTCAAGGAGTTGCTAAAATTACTAAGTCTGAAGATGTTAGACAATGTACACCTACTTTGACTCACTCATAACCGTCTACCCTAAAAATACATTTTCGTCCATGTTGTTGGTAAATTTCGCATACAATCTCCTTAGAATATATGTATTTAAAAAATATAATGACTTTTTCTCATTAATAATTTTTTCAAGAAAGGATTCAAGTCAGATGCATAAAAAAAATTATATATCTCATCAGTTATTTTTCTTGATGTTCCACTGATCTTACAGTTGAACAATGTAATTAATTGCTTTAAATGTGGAGTACAAAGCTGCCCCCATCAGCTAATAATTGAGATTGTCTGTAGATAATTGGGCAATAATAAAATCCCCTTTGTCCCCTTGCTACTTCCATAAAAGTTGTGATTGTCAGTGTCCTGTCGATAATAACGTACTATTTCTCCTGTATACTCTCAAAATAGAAATCCGTCCTTCGTCATGAGGACCTCTTGAAATATACTTGGGGACTCAATGTAAACCTATCATTCAGCTCCATATTGTCTTGTAGTACTTTACTACCATAAATCTCATTATGTTTTCACCATAGATGGGTGATACTTACCCAAGCTCATTTACTCAAATGAGACATATGGCTAAATCAGATCTTGTTTGCCGCTCTCCCCTAAATATTAACCAGGGGAATGGGGGAAAACCATCCAGAACCTTGTTGACCTGGAATTTTTCTGCTCTACGGTCATAGGCATGGTTTGGAAAAATGCACCGACCCAAATGGTCATGACCCATAGGGTGGCCAGTCATTCCTCGCTTTTAGGAAAATCTTTGTAAAAAACCTCCCAAAGGATAATTTTAATTTCAGGTCTCCCAATTCTTTAATACAGACGCTTATTTACTACTATATTCTAGGGTGTTATGGAAGAACTCCCCACCTATATCCACAATTACTATTTCCACTTTCAAATCTCTAGCAAGGATCAAACACAATATTCTCCCCCTTTATCATAAAATGTTCTATCCCCACTTTGTTAGGTCCAAAGGATTGGTAAAACGCTATATACTACCTTTATTAATTGTATCTCATATCTATCTTATTAGTTGCTCCTCCTAAGGTGTAATCAGGATCTTGAGTTCCCTTCTTTCTTCTTGCAACTTTGGTGCCCCAAACTTTAGCTCTAAGTTGAGTTAATTGAACTTATCTTTCACGTCACCTAATTTTTTATCAATTAGGAATCTATCATTGAGTTGGAGTTTCATCACTTTTTTATTCAGCTCCAAAATGTTCGCTGTTGTTTTATTGTTCAAAAATTATTTATTGTTTTTAATCTTTAGAACTTGTCTTGCCACAAATTCTAGCTCATTCCTTTTTTTTTTGTATTATGTTTTCAATTGTCTGATGTTCACAACTTGTTACCTGTCCTTTCCCCCTTATAACAACAAATCCTTTCCAACAGGGTGATTTCTTCCTCATTAATTTCCCATTCCCGCTCTCCCCATGTCTGATCTTGTCTTCACTCTTCTTATTTTTTTAATCCATTCCTGATCATTTCTGAAATATTGTCTCATGGGTTTATTCCTTCATCTGTGTGTATCTGAAGCTGATAATTGTTTATTGGTCTTGGGTTTGTTATTGTTGATCCAATTGTTTTTATCCTAATTCTTCATCCAAATTGTGTTTACAATTGTTACTGTATTTAAGTTCTTCCCTCTTTGTTGCATTTTTTCGTTCCCCTTTGTTCTGCTCTTTTCAAGCCTGCAATTATCTTGGCATTTGGTTTCAACTCATATTAGTTAAATATTAAATATACCAATGATTAATGACCTATTTTCTTAATTCATTTCTTCCTGTTTACAAATTTATTTAGATTGTAAATTTGATAAAATATTTTTCAACCCAAACTTTACAATTTCTTTATTTGGAATTATCAAATTGTTCGCATTTCCATTACAATCCCATAAACACACAAAAAGTTACAGTTTATCTTTTGAACTCGTTTTCTCATACAAACAACAAGGTCATTGGGGTTCCACAAAATTGAATTCGACCAATACCTTGAGTCTCCAGAGAAGGTGAATTCACCCGTCAACTTATTACATAAAATCCCCCAAATAACCTTCAATACAATCCTGAAGGTTTGGTCAAGGTGATGCCCATTGCAACTCTTTTGTAAACCACCCAACAGGTTTGAAGTTTCCGATGGAAAGGTGAGGAACAGGAAGTAGTGGATAGAATCCAGTCTCGTAGAGATTGGTTGTTGGGTGTCATGGTTGTAGGACAGACACTCAGCAGTATCAGCACCTGTGTAGGTTTGGACTCGCGGTGTTTTACAGGCCTCGGCCAAAGCGATGAGTATATCCGATGGTGGGGTGAAATAGCCTACCACTATTCCAGGTACTATTAAAAACTATGAGTTCCATGTACATACACAAACACCAAAACAAGCCGACCAGCAGCAAATTTGGAGGGGCAAGGGATATTCCCACATGATTGCTTTTGTTTTGGATAGACGGGAAAACGTGGGAATTGGTTGTGGATGATGCATGTTGACAACATCATTACCATTGGTAACACATTAATAGTGGTGAAAAAGTTAACAGATTATTTAATAATAAAGGAAAAACTGTTTTAAGTTAACAAATGCAAAAAATAATTCACGTTAGTAAAAGTACCCATGGGGATTGGAGATGTGCGAAAACAATAAAAGGAATAAAATAAACACGTTTTTGGGGACGGTAAAAATTTGAAAAGGGAATGTATGGAACTGAATTACAGTTTAAACTCTTTAGAAGAGGTTATAATTCTCCCTCAACAACTGTAGATTTGTAAATTTATTAGGTTGTATGAGATAGAAAACAACTGTATCACCACTGATTTATTTTTTAACAAGGAGTGTTAATGAAGCGAATGATACCTTATAAAAAACAACCAATTCAAAACTTTATTGTGTTTAGAAGAAAAAAACAACAACAGATGGAAAAAGGGATAGTAACAAAATATGAGACAGTATAAGAAAATGGTGGGAAAAAGGAGATCATTAAAGTTGATTTATAATAAACCCAAAAAAATAAAAGGATCAAGGCTTCAGAAGATCACAGAATATGATTAGAGGAAAGGGGAGAAACCAAAATTTTCAGTAACAGAACAGGAATGGGAATAAAATAAAAACCAAAGATTTGATGCAGAAATGGGACCAGGTCAGAAAGGGGAAGCGATGTGAGAAACGTATGTAGTGAACCACGAGGAATAAAGGGGAGGGAGGAAATTTTAAGGGAAATCAGTAGGGAATGAAAATTTGAAAGTTCTTTTTTGAAACAAGAAACATGAATAGTAGTGAAATTACTAATAAAAACAAGGATGATTTCACTAAGAAATTACATATTGAAATTAATTAAGGATGGTGGATTATAATGTTGTCCAAAGGGATGAAATACATTCCCATACAATGGAAATTCAACCAGTTAATTGAAGGGAGGAACAAGGAACCCTGTGATAAAAGAACATGAAAACAACTCCCATGGTACAGAAAAGAGTTAAAACTCTAAGAATTACAAACAAGGTGCTCCAACAATGTTAATATACATAATTAACGTCATTGGAAAATGATAAAGAATAACTTTGAACACAATATTTCAAAGAACTTAACCTAATTACTTGATGAAAAGGACAACATTTGGTTACTAATATCACAGGTATGAAAAAGGGGATAAGATAAATACAATAACTAGATATATAAAAGGATAAAAAGGAGAATAAGATATGAAGCGTTAAGAATACACTAATAATGCATATCCCTCCTTAAGCGTTGGGTGATATATACTTATATTACCAAATATAGAGGATGAATGACCTAAATTGGATAGGGAAGTATTGATGAATATTAGAACCTATTATTCCTGTTGGAACAGCCTATTATAGAGTTACTATACCTAGTATTCCTATTGGTGGGGTAGGACCTGGTTGACCATACGGTCAGACAAATAATATCAGGGAGTTATCCAAACAATTCAGGAAGTATGTCCATTCCCTTTGGTTGAGTTGTATATTCAGTTTTTCAAAAACATAGTTTTTGTAGATTCTGACTGGTTTAGAAACTTGGTATGGAGTACAATGAGAGGAGGCTTTTAGATCCAGCAGGTTTTTGGGGTTGGTTTTTCAAGTATTTTACGAGAGGAGCTGAAGGAGCTTGGATGGTTGAAGGGTTGAGGAGCTAGGTCAGCATACCCCATACAGGTCACTTGGGTAAAAGGTTCACTAATGGAAAGGAATTAGGGGGTCAAGTGATTTATAGGACATTTAATACTATGGACAATCTAAAGGTAGTACTAATGGGTAGGTTTTTTATTCCCATATCACAACAATCACTACAGACAATCTAGGGGAAAGGCGATACATCCTGAAATGATCCCTTATATTGTTCATTGTGGTATTACTATATTACATTTTTCTTGACATCTGGATGATGAGGAAGGTGACAAGGGGAATTAGAGCGATTTTAATTCTTTCAAGAGTTGGAGTGGGTATTTATCATTTATAGGACTATTTTTTAACAAAAAAGTATTTCCCTAAGTAAGGCCTATTTACTTACAGTACACCTAATAATCAAAGTATGGTAACATCTTCAAACAAACCTTTATTTAGCAACTCTATTTATTAAATTTCAGCAGTCATCCTTCATTGCACCTAGAAAATACAGCAAAGGGCAGTCAATTAGAGCCACAAGGCAGTTATGTGATAAGGGCGATGGATGAAGGATGACTGAGAAAATAAGGTACATCTTTTTATGAAAGGGGATACCCTATTGGCATGATTGATGATCTTGGACCCTAAGGATTGATGATGGCATTAGGTTCAAGAGTCCTCCTGGGTGATGTAATTCATAACTGGGGGGGGTACAAGGTACACCTACAGTAGTGGTAATTACTATGGTGGTATTGGTAATATAATGAAGTTTAGATATACAAAATGGATATTAAACAATAAAATATATAAAAATATTATTCTGAGGAAACACAATGAAAATATTGGAATGTATTTTTGGGATGTGGAATAGAATGAGCCACAATTTGTAAGCCACAATGAATACGGCCACAATTTATCAAAGAAGAAAGCTACTAAGATGGACAACTGCAGAAGATCAGCAAAATGCAAGGCCCACTGCCAATATATATAATTAGTACAAGCCTAAATAATTGGAACAGAAAAAAAACAACAATACATTTTCAAACAAAAAAAAAAGGTCCCACAAATTTGATATATTTAGCTGTTTGCCTCATTGCCCCTGTTTCTGTTTAGTATCATTGCCTAATTGCTTACTTGGTCTCACGTTCGACCCCATACAATATACATTCACAAAAATAATGAGAATATTAAACTTTATAGCATATAAAACAGGATAGTTCCAATCAATCCAACTTTTTTTGTTTAGGGTTACTAGATTAGATTTGGGGGGTGTTTAAAAAATGGTGAAAAAAAATGGTGGGAGGGAGGGCAGGTTAGGTGGAAATTAAATTAAATGCCAGGTATAAGCGAGCATGTCTCAGCATCCCCCATGACAGACAACTGTAGGTGAAACCCAAGGTCATCTTGTTACTGTTTAATATTTGTTATCATCTAAATTAAAAAAAAATGCATTTAGGGCCAGTGTGTTAATTTACCAATACATGTTTTTTTATTATAGATGAAATAATGGAAGGTAATGTTTGTTTGTTTTTTTAGGCACTAGCACTTTAAATCACTAATGAATGAATGACATGTGATGTTTTTGAAAGTATTTAATGGAGCAACAGTTTTTATTATTATTTCTTCTGAAAGTCTGAGAAGGATGTAGCACTTAACTGCAATTGTGTATATTATTGGATTAAATTTCTTGGATTTTGGAACATACTGGTGTCGTGCTGGTGCTTTCTATTACGTTCTGAGACAGGAGGCTGTGCTTGCATTTCTATTTACTAACATAAATGTACATATTGTAAATAACATAACTTTACATATTATAAATAACCCATCCCACCTTTTTTCTCTCTTTTCCTTCTAAGTCTTTATTCTCCCTCTCTATTAAGTTGCCATGCCATCCTAAATATTTAGATACTATGTAAGCAAATAATTTATTCCTGTTCTCTAACATAAAATTAAATTTTAATTGTGTCCCTTTACTATGACTGTATCTGTAACTACACTATGTAATGTGTTTTCTTTACTTTGATTGTATCTGTAACTACACTACATAATGCAGAGCTTTTCTCCCTGGGCATCCACTGAAAATGGGCTCCATGAGCCCAGTAGACCTCAACTGGTCATCAAACTGGAAATAAATAATAAATAAATAATGTGCAGATTGTAGCATTATGCCCTTAGTGAAAGTTTGTTACTTTATAACAAATGCATTGACGTTGTATGAAGGAGTCACAACAGTAAACATTCAAATAAGTTAAACTCACTAACTGGTGGCAATTATAAAAGAAGAAAAGGGGGGAGCTAGTTTGCTATTGAAAAAGACAAGTCTGCCATGTCCTAGTCATGTCCATCCATGTATAACCTTGTTTATTATTAGCTATTACTATTAGAATGCTTTTTATTGTAATTGGCTTTGCGGCTCTGTCTCTCTGTGATTCTGTTATGCTCTCATGAGATAGTGGAAAAAACGCCATGACAGAGGGATAATATTTTACTTAAACACTAAAAATAATGATAGAGGGACAACATTTTAGTCTTTAAGTAAAATATTGTCCCTCTGTTATTAGTGACACAGCCAAAAAAACACTGAGCAAAGCTCAGAGTTTTTTCCACTGTCTCACTAATGACAGAGGTACAATATTTTACTTAAAGAGTAAAAAATAAAAATATAAAAAAGATTTTTTAATAAAGAATGCTTTCTATTGAGGAGCTCTGAAAAAGTAAAAAATACGGAAGAGTGAAA
>NC_056749.1:411697499-411714999 GCF_019279795.1 Protopterus annectens
AGATTTGGACATATTTTATTTGATAAATCAAAATGAGTGTTATCCTGCAAATTTCTGCCAGAAAAGGAATAAGGATAGAAGTTTGAGAAAATACTGAAGCAACCTAGCATAGCACTTATTGATCCACCTTTAACAGCTGCAGGTAGTTTTGCATCATTTTGGGGCACATTTAAATCTGAATTTAATATGATTTTACTGGTGTTCATTAGAGATTAGACAGGAAACTAGTGTAATTATTAAAAGGGGCATTAAACCTTAGGACTGCTCTAATTTCTTGATCGAAGAAGGTCTACATAATTTTGATTTGAGAATAATGACTCATTAACAATACTGTGTGACTTCTTTGATGTTCTGGGACTTCAAGACATATGCCTTTTGTGGTGTAAGATGTATATCCTGTAAGAAGGTGACACTGGAGGACAAAAACTTAAAATATCTAAATGTATTTTTATTTTTAATGGGATGGTTTATGCTGTGCATGTTAAGCAAAGCTATATTAATTCTTTAAATTGAACCTCATACCAATTAAACATTCTGGAAACAGACAGAAGCCACAATCCCAAAAAAAAAAAAAAAGAGTGAGAGAAGTAAACCAAAGTGACAAAAAAAACCATTTCCTCCCTGAAACATAGAATAGGAAAGGAAAAAGAAAATATTGCTGGGGGCATCTGACTGAGGGAAGGAGTTACTAGAGGTGAGGAGAACAGCAAGACAACACCTTCAGAAAACTATAAGGATTTTTAGCATTTGTTCAGCTTTTACCACAGAATCATAGACTAAAGTTAAATGTTATTTCTGAGTGAGATGGAAACAAGTTTTTTTTTTCCAATATTTTTATTAAAGTTTATACATTCAGATAATTTATGACATTTAATATATATACAATTACATAACTAAAAAAGACAAGCAATAAAAAAGGAATATCAAGAACACAACAAAAACTATTTATAATAGTATCTACTGTACAGTAAGAATTCTAAAAAATTTCAAGAGTTAGCATTTATTATAAGAGTATTAATTTAGCAATTCTTTGAATTTCATCCTGGTATTGTAGGAAGAGGTGATTCTGGTTCTTGACTTCATTGTTATAAATTCTAATTAACAAACTTTGGTTGCAAGATTTATAAATTCATTTAAAGTTGGAGTAGATTCATTTTTCCATTTCTTGGTAATAGCTTTCCTTGCTATTATTAAAATACCCCATAAGAGTGGGTATCTTATTCTCATGACACAAGCAAGTATTGGAGTATAAATAAAATTAGTGATTTAGTTAAAGTAAATTGATCGTTGAATAAAGCCTGTAAAAAAGATTAATATTATCACAGAATGGTTTAAGTACAACACAATCAAAAACATATGTTGCCAATCAGCTTTAACATTTAACTTACATCTCCAACATTCTACTTTTTTGTACATTAATTCAACTCTATGTGGTGTGATGAAAGTTCTCTGCATGAATTTCCAAAAGAATAATCTCCATTTTAGTTAGGAAGTTGTTTTGATGATAACATTACATTTTTATCATCTTCATTTGGAAAGTCATGATTGATGAGTTTAAAATATTCCCAATAACTTTCTTTGTAGTATTTTGAATAGTATTCTGTTTCATTTTTAATCACTGTATATGATTTGAATAAATGTCCTTTCCCAGTATACTCTGTTACATCAAAATAATTAAAAGAGCAATAACTTTAGGAACAGAATTTCTTATTGTTGGTTGCATTCATTTAATTTTATATTCACTTAATTGTCTACAATTTTGAATGTCCAACCATATTTTACCTAAATCAAATGTGTTTATTGTATAGTCTACAGATTGGGTTTATTTACTATCCATCAATCGAAACCAATATATCAAGATCTTCTCTTTAAGATTGATCATTGTTGGTACCTTCGTGATTCCTGGGACCTTCTCAAATTGTTGAATGGGTTCCATTTCACTGGATCAACATTTTTACGTTTGTATCCCTTGATGTGGTCTCTCTTTACACTTGTATTAATCAAGATTCAGGTATGGAATATGTAAGGGAATATTTAAGTACCTTAACCAAGTTTGACAGTAACAAAATCAACACCATTTGTTTACTTTTGGACATTGTCTTGGACAATAATTATTTTGCCTTCACTAATAGGTTATTCAAGCAGATATCTGGTGTTGCGATGAGGGCATTAGTAGCCCTGATTTTTGATAACTTGGTTCTGGCCATGTGGGAGCAGAAATATCTGAAGGTGCATGGTTTTCTTTTATTACAGATAAATTGATGATATCTTTTTCTTGTGGAAAGGCAACTTGGAAGAATTTCAGAGTTTTGCCAGCTATTTAAATAGCAGGAAAAATTTACACTCCATGTACATGAAGAGAGGAGTAGTGAAAGGGCAGCTTATCAGATTGAGTAGACTCACCACCAATACGGTCATTTTTACAGAAGATTTGGCCAAATTGAAGGTATTTTTATCCAAAGAGGATATGATCAACATAGGTTGACAATTTTGAAAAACAAGTACTTTAACTGAGAGAAAATAAAGCAAATTCTGTTTTAACCAGACATCACATTTTGGCATCTGAGTGTCAGGATACTCTAGTTTTTTTCAAATTTGTTTTCCCTTTACCCATTTCCAATGACATGTGGGAGATTGAGTGCAATCTCTGACAACTGGAGAATTATTCTTGGTAACTCAGCACTGGTTAGGGTTCTTGGCGATAAACCTATTTTTATATTTAAAAAGACAACTTTAAAACACTTCTAGAATGTAGTAGGCATGCGTTCCCTAATTCCATAACTAATTTTACATTCAGCACCTTTAGGTGTGGTAACTGTAAATAATGTAGATTTCACAGCCACTATTTCATCAGTGACCTTTAAACACTGTAACCAGATTGTACTTGCTAAAGCAAGATTTGATTGCACATCTAAATATGTGGTTTGTGCAGCTCTATGTGATTCTTTGTGATTGCTTTTGTGTAGGGAAAATCCATTAGATAACTGAAAAGAAGAGTATATAAACATCCCTAGCTATCCAAAAAAAAAAAGACTCTAATAATGCTTTAGTAAAGCATGGAACATCATGTATTGATTTTAAAAAGTTCACTTTTTTAGTGATATACTCAATTTGAGCTGACATGTTTACCTGAGACTTCAAAACTCTTCTTGAGTGCCATGAATCATTATGGCAAATTAGACTCAAGGCTGACTGTCTCCTAGAATTGAATGAGTCCATCAAAATTAAATGTTTTTTGCAAACAC
Source organism: Protopterus annectens (assembly GCF_019279795.1). Classification (NCBI taxonomy): domain Eukaryota; kingdom Metazoa; phylum Chordata; order Ceratodontiformes; family Protopteridae; genus Protopterus; species Protopterus annectens. The sequence continues at coordinate 411,700,745 of NC_056749.1, forward strand.
AAAAATTGTAGTCTGACAGTTTCCACAAGTCTTTACACACAAAAAGTTTTAGTTTATTTTACAGACACACTGCATTTAAATGATAAATTTATTAGATTGTATCTTTAAAAAACAATTCATTTGTTATATTGTAACCAGTACTGCATTTTATTGGGCATCTTGTAGCATGTGATTTTTAGGCAGATATCTTACATTTTCATTGATTTTTCTAACACTATTTCTGAAGAAGTTCTGAAGTAATATGAATGAAAGCACTTAATTTCTCAATGTTTGGTGCCTTGCCTTGGTTTATGTTTTTTGTTTTACCTTGTTTCAGTGTTTATATTAACCACATTGCATTTTTTTAATGTAGAGATATTATTCTGAGTATAAGCTACAATAAATGAGAAAAAAACATGCTTTATATTCTGGATTTCTGTAGATAAAGTTTCTAAAAGTGATCATTATCGTGGAGATATAAATTGGTTACTATTGTTAGATTTTATGAATATAGTCTGAAATTAATTATGTTGTAAATATGCTGAAAGAAAAGGCTTGCTTAAATGCAGAAACAAAGTTTAGTAATATGTGATCAGCAGTCATACTAAATGACCATGGCTTGGAAAAGGAATCTGCTGAATGGACATTCTTCCCTTACAGACTCAAAACAGGATGTATGCAAGAGCAAAAATACAAAGTCTGCTTTTAAAGAATGGACATGTTTCCCTTACAGACTCAGAAACAGGATGTATGCAAGAACAAAAATATAAAATCTGCTTTTAAAGAATGGACATTTTTCCCTTACAGACTCAAAACAGGATGTATGCAAGAACAAAAATGCAAAATCTGCTTTTAAAGAACAATGACATGTTATTCTGCATGGAAAAACAGGATGGCACAAGAACAGATGTTTTTTATACAAAGATCCAAATAAAATACAGGATGTTCACACTGTCAGAAAAGCTGATCTCTGACAATGTGTTTTCTCAAAAATGTTTTTCTTCATAAAAAACAGGATATGCTTATCAGCATTGGCACAAGAACATGCTCATATGTTAAGCTTAGTATTGTTTCTACAGGATAAGCAATTCTCCAAATATAATACAGAACAATGTGTTTCCTCAAAAATATGTTTTTCTACATGGACATCAGGACACTGTTACAGGATATTCACACTGTCAGAAAAGCTGGTCTCTTACAAGACATTGTTAAACAAGGAAGCTTAGTATTGTTTCTACAGGACTAAAACTGTATATAAAGAGCTGTATAAATCCAGCTATGTTAGAGGGATGGTAGGGACACAAGTCCTAAGGTAAATGTTATATCTCTCACATCATCTGTACTATATGAGAAGTAAAGTTGGAACAGTACTTTTAAGCTGTAACGTGTTTCTGTTTGGTTTATTATAAAAAGTTATTGGTTATTGCTCTCTAAAGTTGATGCTGCAAAGTATATTCTCTCATCAGTGTATATTCTGCAAGTTTCTGTATGCAACAGACTGTGAATGCAAATATAACTAGACTTTGAATTTTAGCAGAATCCAGCCAGCAAGACTGAGTGTCTTAAGAACACTTCAGATCCATCCCACAGCAAGAAGCAGCAAGCAGTAAGCAAGTAAATCTCAAAATATTTTTTCAATGGCGAGGCAGCTGAGTGACTAGCTCCATATAATTTTTCAATGGCAAGCTAGCCTGCATTTGAACCTACAATCTGCATTCAACAACAGGAGGAGTGATGGTAAGCCCTGCAGAGGGTCACTTCAGTTAAATTGCAGTAACTAACATTTATGTGTCAATTCTGAACAGAAGTATTCCAGTTTATGCAGCTTGCAGTAGTAAAGTTTTTTTAGACGTCTACAATCCGGAGTGAGACTAGTTCAAGAAATTCGCAGTGCCATAAATTCTTCAAGAAAAGGGGGATATCCACTAGCCCATCAGTCCACTGCCTGTTGTGCTTTCCCAGCTTCTCAAGTGACTCTGAAAAATTTCTAGCCGTCTGCAATAGCAGCCTGATCACCTGTTTTCTTGCTAACTGGTAAGACTTTTTTCTGTGTCACATATTTAGTGTGGATGATGTTAAAACAGTTTGTATATTCTTAAGAGAGTTTTATATTCTTAAGACAGTTTGTATATTCATATATAGTTTCTGTATTCCTAGACAGGTTGTATATTACTAGATAGTATGAATATTATTTATAATTCATGCAGGAGTAAACTAAACGTTAGTAAATTGCAATGTTGGTATACACAGCACATTAGTAAATGTAAAACCTTATTAGGGCAGGTTCATAGTAAGGCATTATGCAAATGTATTACAATATTTGACTGGTATCTCAAAGAAAATCATGTGAAATATGACAAATGTTTATTGTGTGATTCAACAAAACTGCATATTCTATATTATCTCATAAAATAATATTGCATCATATTGCTAAAAAATAGACTGTAAAGACAGATCTGAAGAATTAACTAAGGGTAAAGTGTTTCCATTACATTCTGATGTTGAACAGTTATGTCCTGTCATCACATGTGAGTCAAATCAGTTACTGATAGAACCCCTAGTACATTTTGTTACAAAGGAATGTAGTAAACTTCTAAAAGACAGACATAATGAGTTCAGGAAGCTTAGACAAGTTATACATACATCTTTTCAAAAGTGCATAGGAGTTTCAGATTCAGCAGAACAGGCTCCTGAGACATATCAAGCAGACTATAAGGAAATTCAACAGCAGTTGCAGGATAAAGGAAATAAATTAGCTGAACTGACAGAGACTGGGAACTTCCTGCATACACAGTTAATCTGTGCAAAAGAAATATATTTTATAATATGTTTATGTTTTGAAAATGGTTAAGCATGCATGCTAGAATGGTAGAGGCATGACATGCTTGTATAAAGATATACATATACAAGACAGACATGCATGTGTGTTCTTTTCATCTAGAGTACATCTGTTACAATACACAAGAATAACAGGCAGACAACAGCAAATATAATTAATATAAATATAAATGTGTTGGTTAAACTAATATCTATTTTGTTTTTTACAATTTGTTTATAATTATATAGTAACACCAAACAGTTAAAGTTCTGAATTTTAAAAAGAAAATCACAGATGGTATTATTCAAACAGTTTTTGTAAAATTAATGGCAGGACAATTAAATAGTTAAATACATTAAAAAAAAATACTGAAATCCATGTAAGGTAATTGTAAAATAATGTCTATTTATGTAGTATAAATGCATAGTTATGCAAATCACAATCACATTAAAGGAAAAATGCTAAAAGAATTAACTATAGTTTACAGAATATAAAATGTGAGCTCAGACCTTCCTAGACTGAATGAATAGTTACAGGAAATGCTGGAAAGATAAAATAAACAACAAGACTGATTGCCAGGCAAGTAGCTTGAGTTTTTCCTAAAGCATCATTGTTATTAAAACATACTTGTTAAAATGTTTACAAGCAACACTATTTAGTAATTGTCATAAAATGCCACAATTGTGCATAGATGTCACTTATAATCTGTTTGCAAGTAAATGTTAAAAGGACAAAAAAAAAAAAAAACCTCAGTTGCATCAAGTACAGCTAGCAAATGGGCTATAGTATATATATACAGTTCAAATCAATTGTGCAGGAGGGTGTAAATACCTACTAGAGGTAATATACAGTGAAAGCTTTATTTAGTAACCTAATAAAATAAATGTATAACCAACGTGTTGGGCTGACATGCATTCTATTCTCACAGAATAAAGCAGGTAAACAGTGCTGAAGTACTACAGGGGGAGGGGTACTTTCTCAGTTTTACACTGACTGTATAAGGAGGAGGGGCACTTTCTCAGTTTTACACTGACTGTATAAGGAGGAGGGGCACTTTCTCAGTTTTACACTGACTGTATAAGCAGTACTGCATAAGGGTCTGAAATAAAGCTACAGAAAAAATAAACAACAAGGGTCTGAAATAAAGCTACAGAAAAAATAAACAACAAGGGTCTGAAATAAAGCTACAGAAAAAAAATAAACAACAAGGGTCTAAAATAAAGCTAGAGAAAGAAATATATAATTCCTTCTTGACAATATGGGGGAAAAACAGGTATTAATGTATCTGGTAAACTGGATTAAACCTGACAGGATAAGATATTTCACAAGTTGTTAATAGCTATCATAATGGTTATTATTGTATTGTTTAGTATTAAATTGTATTTACAACCTGTTAAACTGTAAAGCTATACAAGAGATAGTTTAAAAAACAAGAGATGATTTAAAATTGATAAAGCTATACAAGACAGAATAAAGATATGCAAAATGCATAAATGTTTCTAATAGCAAGAATGGTCACTATTTTTAATAAGTTTTTGGTAAAACAATGTTGGTATAAAAAGCATGAATATTTTTAATAATTGTTGAGTATGTAGTTTAAAATAACAGGACATATGAATTTGGTGGCAATTCCACTAGATATTTCTAAAGAGACAAACATTTTCCAAGATTTTGCTTAATATTAATGTTATTAAATTTGTAAGATTAGACTAAATGTACTTTTTAGTCATTGTATGTATAAATGTAGAAAATTTCAGTACAAATGATAGTCTTTGTATGTACAAATGCAGAAAAATTCAGTACAAATTAAATAAATGTCTAGTAATAAATATGTGTGAAAAAACATGTTTTAAAAAAATGGGTCCAGTATACCTAGTAAATTGAAATGCATAAATAGCAAACAGTCTGTGTAAATACATACTGTACAGGATACATCGTAATAAGTTCAAAAGTAATTTGTCAAGTTGTAATATCACTGGTTTTACCCCAGTAAAATAATTGCTTTCAAATATTTATTATCTAAGCCCAGTTCAGTATTTTACCAAGATGTTAATGAGCATTTCGAAGACATGATCACAATGTTATGGTTAAAATGACATTGAAACTGTGTTTTCAGTAGTGTATAAATGCTTGCAGTAGCACATGGTTACTGTCTCTTATAGTTAATTCAACAGTTGCAAAGAGTTAATGAAACAATTCTAAGTCATAAATTAAATTCTGTGATTGCAAAAGAATACATTGATCATGTTAAAAAAAAAAATAAAAAATAACATTAAAGCAGACACAGCTCATAACTGATAAAAAATATTTTCACAGAATGGTCTGCAAAAGAAAAAGTTGTTAAATACATTCAGTTTTGTAGTAATACTTAATATCATTGTATTAACTATGTAAAATTGCATTTTGACTTATATCAAAGAAGACTAAAGGGTTTGTTTCTTAATGTGTTTTCTATATAAAATGTTTTGAGTATGTTTAAAAACAGAGGGAATTGTTAGATTTTATGAATATAGTCTGAAATTAATTATGTTGTAAATATGCTGAAAGAAAAGGCTTGCTTAAATGCAGAAAAAAGTTTAGTAATATGTGATCAGCAGTCATACTAAATGACCATGGCTTGGAAAAGGAATCTGCTGAATGGACATTCTTCCCTTACAGACTCAAAACAGGATGTATGCAAGAGCAAAAATACAAAGTCTGCTTTTAAAGAATGGACATTTTTCCCTTACAGACTCAGAAACAGGATGTATGCAAGAGCAAAAATACAAAATCTGCTTTTAAAGAATGGACATTTTTCCCTTACAGACTCAAAACAGGATGTATGCAAGAACAAAAATGCAAAATCTGCTTTTAAAGAACAATGACATGTTATTCTGCATGGAAAAACAGGATGGCACAAGAACAGATTTTTTTATACAAAGATCCAAATAAAATACAGGATGTTCACACTGTCAGAAAAGCTGATCTCTGACAATGTGTTTTCTCAAAATATGTTTTTCTTCATAAAACAGGATATGCTTATCAGCATTGGCACAAGAACATATGCTCATATGTTAAGCTTAGTATTGTTTCTACAGGATAAGCAATTCTCCAAATAGAATACAGAACAATGTGTTTCCTCAAAAATATGTTTTTCTACATGGACATCAGGACACTGTTACAGGATATTCACACTGTCAGAAAAGCTGGTCTCTTACAAGACATTGTTAAACAAGGAAGCTTAGTATTGTTTCTACAGGACTAAAACTGTATATAAAGAGCTGTATAAATCCAGCTATGTTAGAGGGATGGTAGGGACACAAGTCCTAAGGTAAATGTTATATCTCTCACATCATCTGTACTATATGAGAAGTAAAGTTGGAACAGTACTTTTAAGCTGTAACGTGTTTCCGTTTGGTTTATTATAAAAAGTTATTGGTTACTGCTCTCTAAAGTTGATGCTGCAAAGTATATTCTCTCATCAGTGTATATTCTGCAAGTTTCTGTATGCAACAGACTGTGAATGCAAATATAACTAGACTTTGAATTTTAGCAGAATCCAGCCAGCAAGACTGAGTGTCTTAAGAACACTTCAAATCCATCACACCAAGCAGTAAGCAGCTCCATGTAATTTTTTCAACTATTGTCTGAAATGTAATCTTTTAACAACCAGTACAGAATATTGTTTATTATATGATAGTGTGAATTTGTCAGATTATTGTATTTTAACCAAATGCTTCCTTGTAATACTTTCGATTTGGCCTTATAGTTGTTATTTAACCAGAGAGATATTGTCTTGATGATTGATGATAGGGAATATAAATCTAAATCTGGTAAACCAATGCCATTGAAAGACAAGTCTCTAATATGCTGATTTAAACCTACTCTAGGTTTGTTAGGATACCAAAGAAATTTCAGGATTAAAGAATTAAACCATTTTATACTATTTTTAGGGGGTGGAAGAGATAGAGAATGGATTACATATAAAATTTTTGGTAGCATAATCATTTTAATTATTGAAGGTTTCTCTTCCATAGTGAACAAAATTATTCCAATTATTAACAAGATTCTTTACAGAAGTTAAGCTATTATTGTAATTAAAAGTTATTATATTGTGAATATTATCTGTTATGGTTATTTCTAAAAAAATAATTTTGTCTTCTACAATATGTTTAGAAATTATTTTGTCCATATCATAAGTATTAGAATTTATAGGTAGAATTTTTGTTTTGTTATCATTGAAGCTAAGTCCAGATTTTCTCTAAAAGATTTATATTGCCTTAAAAACAGCAATGAGAGCAATTACATTCATTCAACGTCAAAAGAATATCATCATCGCAGAAATACCTCACAAAGGGGATTACTGGCTTCAAACAGATGCCCTACGCAGACTTTCTCAAAAAACTCCAGCTTTACTCTGTCGCATATCGCCTACTCAGAGGTGATCTCTGCCTAACATACAAAGCTATGTCAAACCCAGAGCTGTTGGACATGCTCCACTTAAAGAATTCCCAGTCCCTCCAAGCTATACACTCTAGGGATCTAAACCTTGTCACCACAATAAACAGAACATGCCGGAGGGAAAGATTCATGTCCCAAAGACTTCCTATACTCTGGAATAAACTACCTATCTATATCAAACAAAGCTCCTCATTAGCACTCTTTGAGAAAAATCTTGATGATTGGATGGAAAATAGGAAATTCATCCTGGGGATCACTTCTGTGGCTCTGCTCGACAGTGGCACAGGAAAATACCTTTTTGGCTGGGCTTGTATAGGCCCTAGGGCTGATAGCCTAGTACCTACCTATGAACCTATGAACCTAATCAACAAACAGCTGGATTTTGGAATTTAAATTCTTGTTTATCTGTATGCCTTTAATATCTGAATTTGATCTTATATAATTTGCAAATGGTTCAATAATTAAAGTAAAGAGTAGTGGAGACAGAGAACATTCCTGTTTAGTTCATTTGTAGATCCTAATTGACTCTGATGTATATGGGCCTATTTTTATGTAAGCATAAGAATTTTCATAAAGAAGATTAATAAGATGTAAAAAAAAAATATTTGAAAAATTATAATCCTGTAAAACTAATAAAAGGTATTTCCAAGTAGCTGAGTCAAAAGTGCTATTAATGTCTAAACTTATTAATGTTAAGTAATCTTTTGTTCTATTAGCATACTCTGTTATTGTTAATATTCTTTTAATGCTACCATAGGAATTCCTATTTATTATAAAACTGGTTTGGTCATTATTGATCAGAAATCATAGAAACTACGGTTAGCCATAACTATTTTATAACAGCAAAAAAGTTCCAACTTCAACAAGATACCTCAGAAAAGAAATGAAATCCGTCAAAACAACAAAAACACTGAGGTAAGGCTCCAGGCTTCAAAGATTTATTGTTCATAAAAACAAGACACAAGTGCTTTCACCCTGTGGGCTTCTTCAGGTGTACTAAATCAAGGTACTAGTTCCTCTATTTATACTAATTAACACATACAGCTTAGAGCATTCTTAAAGGTATATTCAAGGTAAAAGCTCTGTATTAAACAATGCTAGTAAAATACAAAAGTCCAAAATACATAAAATACAATATAAATATAAAAACATGGATGTAAGTAAAATACATGTGAGCCTGTGACTAAAAACATTTTATCTATGCAGAGGTTTATTTCTTAGAGCTGGTTTTAGAGGGATATTTTCATTCAGGCCATGACCTATAGTAGCTTTAAGTCTAATAATCCATCTGGCCTCTAAATTTTCAGTTTTTATCTTAACATCACCTCCACATATACTTTCAAAAACTCTACCTATAGCCCTGAATGAAAATATATGTTGGGAATTGGTATCACTGGTATGTTTTGCTAAGGCATTGTGTGAACTGCCTTTTCTTATGTGATACACATGTTCCCTGATTCTTTCTTTAAAGGTTCTGTCAGTTTTACTTACATAAAATTTACTACAAATATTACATGTAGCGAGATATACTATATGTAGGGAATCACATCGAGCATTAATATTAAAGGTAAAAACCTCTTGTGTATTGGTATTGGTATCTATGCACCTGCAGAAATTGCATTTACCACAAGGTCTGCTACCTTTGACTCCACTTGGGCAAGTATTCTCTTTAAAATAACATAACTGTCTATATAGGGACTTCTGATTTTTAAAAGTAAACTGTGGTTTAGCTCCAATGTATTTTTTAATCTGTGTGTCAGACATTAAAATTTTCCAATTTCTATTAATAATGTCAGTATATTGTTGTATGTCTCTAGCATAACTAAAACATAACCTCAAGGGCTGTGAGTTTAAAGTGCATCTATTTTTCTGATTGATGACATTGCGTTTAGAAAAGTAAGGCTTAGCTTTACTTTGTCTCAATCTCAAAACATTGTTTAGTCCTTGGTTTATAAGGTTAGGTTCATAGCCCCTTTGTTTCAACTCAACCTGTACTTTGGTGAGTTGCAAATCAAAATCAGTGGCACTAGCATTCAATCTAGAAGCTCAAAAAAATCGGTTCTGTGCCACATTCTTAAATATAAAATCAGGGTGCATACTGTCCCTATATAGTAAATTATTAACATGACATTATTTCCTGTATATCTTCACATTAAACTGACCGTCCGAGTCCTGTAATACAGTAACATCCAGAAAATCAATCTCAGTCAAAGAGTGATTTACTGTAAACCTTAAAAAACTTGTTGTGGTATAAATAAACTCTACAAAACTATCAAATTCAAGTACTGTACCTTCCCAAATCAATAAAAGGTCATCCACAAACCTTCTAAGAAATCTAATCTTGTTTTTAAAATTAACATTTTCTAAGATAGCTTGTTCCCAACAAAACATCGCAACATTAGCATAGCTGTTGGCGTAGGAAGCCCCCATGGCAACTCCTTGTCGTTGCCAATAAAATTTATCTTGAAAAATGAAGACATTGTTTTCTAAAACCAATTTCAGTAGCATGCATATAGATCTTATAAAACTACTATCGTGTTTGCCACAGTCAGTCAACACTTTGGCAACACTGTTGATCCCATAATCATTCGGTATAACCGTAAACAAGGAAACTACTTCAAGTGTAGCTAGCAACATGTGTTTATCCTTCATTGGTTCAATATCATGTGTGAAAACATATAAATCTTTGACAAAATGTTCAGTATCTTTTAAAATATGACAAGTTTCATCAATCAGAGGTCTTAATGTTTTCTCTAAAAAAATGGAGATTGATTCAGGGCACCAGTTTCTCCCAGCTACAATAGGTCTCATTGGAGAATTTTTTAGATCCTTATGTATTTTGGGAAGACCTTGAATAATGGGTACAGTTGGACTAAGTATCAAAAAATAATTATACAGGTTAGTATCTATTAGACTAGACATAAACATGTCTTTTAATGTTTTATGTACTGTGCTAATCATCTTATTGACATGTGTTCTGCTTATAATTTTATAAAACAAATCATCACTCAACAGCAGCAGCATTTTGTTAACGTAATCTTCCTTGTCCAAGACAACAGTGGGGCCTCCCTTATCAGCGGGTCGTATTATGATCGTAGGGTTAGACTGTAGGTTTTTTATTGCTAAATATTCATCTTTCTTTAAATTATGCCACTTCTTCCTATCAACCTTATTGTTTAATTCATGAAAAACTTTATAAGCATCATCAATACATAACTTTTCAAATACAGAAATAACTGAATTCAACTGTGGAGTAAAGGTACTCGGTTTTTTAAAAACTGAACCTTGAATGTCAACATTGTTCTCAAACATTAACTTCAACATTAAATTTCTGGTGAAAAGTTTAATGTCTATAATAATATCAGCTATGTTAGAGTCCATAGTTGGAATAAAAGACAGTCCTTTGTTTAAAACATTATATTCAGCTTCAGACAAAATGTGTTTTGAAAAGTTCAAAACTAGTTTTTCATGTTGAGGAAAGCTTTTTTTATGTTGTAAGGACTCACCAAGCTGTCTGTTTGCTTCCGTTTGTTTCTGGTTATGCTTCTCCCCCTCGGCTCCGTTTGTTCGGTCCTTTCTCGACCTCAACTCACAGATCTGTTGCTGGTAGGTAAAGGTAAATGTAGCCCCATAGAATGTGGACTGCCTAAAAAATCAGGTGTAACAGATGAAAGTTCATCGATGCCCTCTTGTATGCTGCCATTAACTTCTCGATGCACTTGGGCTTGAGTTACCATGACTTTCTTTCTGGTAACTGCTGTATCGTTATTAGGGCGGTCGCAACCTAACTCAGCAGTTGTAGAGCTCCGCCCTTTAGGATCTCGGAGCGCGTTCTTGGTCTCAGTGTTCACATGTAAAATACTAGTGCTGTTGGTAGTAAAATCATTTAAAGATGTACATTGAGTTGATTCAGACCCACGGCCATTACTGACAATATTAAAGCTGGTTGAAGGTACTATTCTCAGCCACATAAAAACTTGACCGGCCGAGAAATTCGTTCTGTCCCTTATTAGTTTTTTAAGCTTGATCTGTCAGCCTGCGACCATAGGCGGACACATTATCTAGTATATCATTGAAAAATTTTTTAAAATACTAGATTCATACTTAGCACAGATGTCTAGATATTTTGATTTCACTATGGACAAGAGTTTGTTTTCTTCTTTCTCTGCCGATTCCACTAACAGTTTCAGATAACCAAAACTAGTCTGTATATTCAATTTCTGCCAAGCAGAAAGCAAAGATGGATCGCAGTCTGTTTGAGCAGGCATTTTTAAAATTCTGAGACCCCTAGGGATGATGCCTTCAGAAATACATGTCTGCATATGATATTTATCAAACTGAGTCCGTTTTAACTTCAGTAAGTCTTTTTCAATAGCAAACAACTCACTCTTCAGTGCAACAAAATCAATATTAGCAGCATCATCATTTTCTAAAGTGATGTTTCCACTCAACAAGGGGTTATTTTGTTCGCTCACCTTCAAGATAAATTGTCCCACATTGTCATTAGTCCATAGGCTTTTTGAAATGGGTATATAGTCCAATTCCACATCTTCCAAGTTAGAATTAATACCTGTTGCCATAATTCTTGTTCTGCTGGAACAGTGAAGACAAATAAATAACAGTAAAAAATTCCAACTTCAACCAGATACCTCAGAAAAGAAATGAAATCCGTCAAAACAACAAAAAACACTGAGGTAAGGCTCCAGGCTTCAAAGATTTATTGTTCATAAAAACAAGACACAAGCGCTTTCACCCTGTGGGCTTCTTCAGGTGTACTAAATCAAGGTACTAGTTCCTCTATTTATATTAATTAACACATACAGCTTAGAGCATTCTTAAAGGTATATTCAAGGTAAAAGCTCTGTATTAAACAATGCTAGTAAAATACAAAAGTCCAGTTTAGAGGGATATTTTCATTCAGGCCATGACCTGTAGTTAAGTCTAATGATCCAGAGTTTTTGAAAGTATACGTGGAGGTGATGTTAAGATAAAAACTGACAATTTAGAGGCCAGATGGATCATTAGACTTAAAGCTACTATAGGTCATGGCCTGAATGAAAATATCCCTCTAAAACCAGCTCTAAGAAATAAACCTCTGCGTAGATAAAATGTTTTTAGTCACAGGCTCACATGTATTTACTTACATCCATGTTTTTATATTTATATTGTATTTTATGTATTTTGGACTTTTGTATTTTACTAGCATTGTTTAATACAGAGCTTTCACCTTGAATATACCTTTAAGAATAAAACACCACCTTCGCTATTCCATTCTTCCAACACTCACAGCACTACACTGATTGGACTGTCATCAACCACTAATGCAAAAGAAAAGAAAAAGGGGGAAAAAGAGGAAAGAAATGGAAGGCCCCAAAAAATAAACCCTTGTCACAACCACCAAATCCAAATTCCAGTCTCCTAATAAGCAAACATGAACAACAAAAGTAAAATGAGCAGAGTGAGAGACCACACAGCAGAGGCAACACATCCACAAGTCCAGAAGCAAACACAACAGCACATCACCACATAAGTCCAACCCTATTAAAACATAAAAATATCAAAGGGAGAAGCATTATATTATAATTATTGTAACTAGACTCAAGTCAAAACAGCAAAAATATATAACTAACTAAATGCTTGTAATTAAAATGTAAATCTTTAGATATTTAAATAAAGTAAACAAGCTAACACAACTAACTAAATTACTATGATTATTTGTTAAACTTAAATAGAGCAATTAACTTTAGAAAGAGAGAAGTAAAGAAAACTTGAATGTCACATAAGTATTAAGGAACTGATAGCAGTAAAAGAATTAATAAAACTATGTTTACTAAACCAAAGAAATATATAAGTAGTAGTTACAAGAAGTTATATGTTAATCAATGTTAATTAATGTGAATTACTGAAGTTAAGCACCATATTAAAGAAAGACAATGACTTAATTACCTTAATGTAGAGTGCATCCAAGTTTCCTTTCTTACTTTTTAAGACTGTTTGAGAAGATGAAACATTTTTAAACTATAAAGCAAAAATAAAATTGTATTTGCATATTAAGGTTAAATGATGTTAAGCAGTTTAGGTTAAAAGTCATACCTCTGTTAACTTCTTTTTCTTTTCATTCATCTTCCATCCATTTCTTTCAGCTTGTCTTTTCAATTAGATGCTGTTCCAATCCATATTTTCTATTTGTTCTAGTAAATTGTTACATTTCAGAAATGTCATGGCAATGTCCAAGTCTTCAGAGGATTTGATTTCATCAGTAAGAAATATTTTAAGTCTGGCATAAAACAGCAAGTGAACTTTAACCTGTTCTCTCAGTAAGGGTGAAAAGAATTTCCTCTAAGACATGGCAGCAGAACAATCATTGTCAAATCTTATTATTCTATCTTCTCACTTGATAGGAGGTTTGGACCAGGTGGTTTTTGAAGATTATCTCTTTGTCTTAAGATGAAAAAAAATCTTACAATAGTAGATATCAGAGCAGGATTATTTTTTCAGGAAGATGTAAACAAGGATGTGTGCGCTCTTTCTATACCATGCAACATAGCTTCAGGTAAGTCTAATGTCTTAGGGAGCCAGGATGTTAAAATGTTTATCATACTTTTTTTCAGGTAGATCTAAGATACAAATGTTATTTCTTCAAGACCTGTTCTCCAAATCATCGATTTTATTCAGGAGTAGAGCATTTTGATTCAGTAAGAATTCAATATTTCATCTTCATTTAATCTCCCCTACAAGTCATTTAATCCATCTTCTATTCCAGATATTTGGGTTTTCCTGGTGTTTTAAAGTCTCATGAATTTATTCCATCTGTTTGGAGCATTTATCATTACAGTTATCTAGTTTGTTATTCATTTTTAGAGAATGTTCTTGCATGTTAGCAAGAAAATACTGAAACTCCTTTTCTTTTTAAAGATGAGTCCTGAGAGTTTGTTTTTGTGTGACTCATTTCAGGATAATGTGTGAAGAAATTTTCCATATAAAAATTTGACAGGAAAATGAGTAATAAAACAAATTG